>NC_081433.1:59436076-59683394 GCF_949786415.1 Peromyscus eremicus
CAAGGAGGAAGGAGATGAGGGTCACCCTCCTCCCTGTGCAGCTCCTCCTTCCAGGACTTTGCCCCTAGTTTGGCAAGCATATCTTCCAGCCTTGAGGCTGTCCTCCACTACTGGGTACCAGAGAAGGCAGTGATTTCCATTCTCTCCTCAGATCTCCCAGGTCTGCCAGCTATGTCAACAGTCCCCTCGGCTCTTCTCCAACCATGCTGCCCAGTTGCACACACTGCTGGTGAGTGTGTCCGGGGTGCTGGGTCCCACTCTTGCCAGAATCCCGAACCTAGAACATACCTAACAAAGAATATGAACTACCCTGAAAGAGTCTGGATGTCCCAGTAAATAACCCTGTGACACTACCCACTTAGTACCCAAATGTTCCTAATGAGCTCTGTTCTCTCAGGGGGAGGGTGTCCTTTACAATAGTGTGAAGCTCATTCCAGAGGCCCAGGTACACATCATGCTTGCCTAGGGCCACTGTGTCAGCTGCCCTACATCTATCCCTGTCCTTGCAGGGCCTGTACTGTGTTTCCGTGAACTGCATGGACAATGCTGAAGCCCAATTCACCACAGCCCTGCGGGTAAGGCTGGCTCTCTGAGTGGCAATTTGTCAAGTTGGGTACCCCCTAGTGAGGATGGAGACCAGTTCAGGTCTGCTGCTAGAACTGTAGGCTTTCAGCCCATGTCCTCTGCAGTCAGCTAACACTGGCCATGACAGTGACACAGTTCTTGTTTAGGTGGGAGCTGACTGGGGTGGAGGGTTCCTGAACACCCTTGGCAGATATAAGGGAAGGACATATGTATCGGGGCCATAGGGATACTAGGTGGCCACTTTGACACCTGGTAAGTGCCAGGACACTCTCAGTCTGTGTCAGCTTGTGGTACTCCTGGAGTCGTGATGAGTTCTGAAGTTGTGTAGAGTCACATTGTGTAGATGACCAGTGACTGGGACGTGCCCTTATCCTCCCTAAGTCCTTTGATAGGTACTCAGAGACAGAGGACAGGTTTTACCTCAGAGAGGGGGCTCCCCCACAAGCCCCTTAGGCTGCTGACCTCCTACAGGCTCCTGCTGGTCCCTGAGAAACTGGTCCATTTCTCCCAGAGTGGCCCAGATGCCCCTTGGGCCAGCTCACCTCCCAGCTCTGCCCACCTGGCCCAGGAACAGGGAAGGCTGTCCCTACCCTGGCCTCAATGTCCTTGCAGGAAAGGGAGGCTACTGACCCATTCCTCAGGGAGCCCCCAGTAGACATTTTGGTGAGCAGGATTCTGTTCTGTGAGCAAGGTGCTGGGGCATCCCTGACTGGGATGGGGGTTCCTTTCCTTGGTGGTCTACATGTCTTTGGGTGCTGTGTGAAGAGCCAACTCCTCTGGCTCTACCCTTGTTTGTCTCCCTGGGTCCCAGGCCTTCCTGCTGCAATGCCAAGGCCCTTCTTCAATGCCAGAAACTTCATATTTTTATTGGTTGTCTTATTTCTTTATATGGCTTTGGCTCAGCAGCACAATGCTGAAGTCATGTGCTGAGGGGAGTCCTTTTGGAGAATCTATGGGGGCGAGGAGCTAGGACAGACAAGGACCTCACCCTCAAACTCAAGCTCCTCCTGTTACCCACGGCTGACAGCCCAGTGCTGGTGCAGGTCAGGGAAGGGTACTCCAAGGTTTTGTGTGCCCGGCCTGCTGGCAGGCCCTGTACTTCAGTGGACATGCCCACTGCAGGGACCTGGGCTCAAAGGGCTTAGGCTGCCTAGAATCTCATATCCTTTCCTCCTTCCTTCTGTCCCATACTGGAGATTGAATCTAGAATTTCACACATGCCAGGCAATTGCTATATTGCCAAACTGCAGTCCCTGCTCTTGGTTTTTAAGAGGATATCTCAGTTGCACAGGCTGGCCTTTAAATTCTAATCTTGCCTGGCTGGATGTGGTGGCACACACCTTTGATCCCAGCACTCAGGAGGCAGACACATGTGGGTCTCTGAATTTCAGGCCAGCATGGTTTACAGAGTGAGTTCCAGGACAACCAAGACTGTTACACAGAGAAACTGTCTTGAAAAAACAAAAAAGAAAAATTTCTGATCTTGCCTCAGCCTCCCACATGCTGGGGTGACCAGCTAGTACCACCATACCTAACAGTTTACTCCTTCTCCTGACCATGTAATGTCCCACTGTCTGTGTCAGTGGCAGAACATGCTGAACATGCTTCGAGGCTTGGGTATACTCTGTTGGCTTGCAGAGAGAAACCAAGCCAGGGTGGTTGCAGGCCTCTCATCTTGGCACTCAGGACACTGAGGCAGAAGGATAGAGAATTCCAGGCCAATCTAGGCTGTGTGTTGAGACCGCATCTTGCCATTATCCTCTATTGGTCATTGATAGGATCAGGATAGCTAGCTTTCCTGTTCATGTCCTAAATGTCCCCTGACAGGGCTGATGGAGAAAGAGCTAACCTCTACTTTGTGCTTAGGTTTGGAGTGAGCTGGGTGAGTTGGAAAGGAGCTCTGGGTTCAGTCAAGCTCCAGCAAGGTGTGACAGTGGCCAGGCTGGCCACTAAATGCCATATCTTCCATTGCAGCTCACCAACCACCAGGAGCTATGGGCCTTCATTGTGACCAACCTTGCGAGTGTGTATATACGGGAAGGAAATAGACACCAAGAGGTAGTAGGTGACATGCTTCATGTTCGGTATCCTTTCTCCATCTCTGCCCAGGGGCTGTGGGTGTCCTGGGCACCCACAGACTTTAGAAAAACCCAAATGTTTAGCTTTCTATGAGGATACATTTGAGGGGTTGGGACTGGGACTGGAGCTGCACTCCTGCAGCCATGTGGCCTCTGTCCTATCCTAAGCCACTCAAGTTTTATTGACCCCACATTGTGCCTTTTAACAAAATTTTTGTGGTGCTAGGGTCCAACCCGGGGCCTCTTGCATGCTGCCAAGCATTCTGCCACAGAGCCACAGCCTTGCCTCAAATCAAGGCCTAACGTCCCCACTCTCCTACATGGTTCCCTCAGATGGACACCCTCATCTTGAGGGTATTCTGGGCAGGCATGCTGCATATTGTTATATTCTTCCATCGGAGTGGAGGAAGCCCTATCCCCTGTAGCATGTTCGGGGCCTGGCCTCTGGGTGGAGCTCAGTCCTCACTGACTGACATTTCTCCACCAGCTATACAGTTTGCTTGAGAGGATAAACCCAGACCACAGCTTCCCGGTCAGGTGAGTAGCCTGTGCCCAACACAGACATCCCATGTTCCCATTGCTCATGGAGTGGTATGTGCTCCTGTGGGCCCCAGACTGCCATTCAGACTCAACACTGCTTGTACCCCATCCTTCAGACAGTCTGCAGGCCTCCCTTTGAGAAACCTTTCTCCTATAACTGACTGTGACTCTGCTTCCCTGCAGCTCACACTGCCTCCGAGCAGCAGCCTTTTATGTGCGGGGGCTCTTCTCCTTCTTCCAGGGCCGCTACAATGAAGCCAAGTGAGTTTGGGTTGGGGCACCATGTATGATGGCCTCTCCTGCCTCAGGCCACCTCTCTTCTGTGTGACTGATAGGCCTGCAGGATGTCAGCATCTGTCTCCTTGTGTAGGCGATTTCTACGAGAAACTCTAAAGATGTCAAATGCAGAGGACCTGAACCGCCTCACAGCCTGTTCGCTTGTGCTGCTGGGCCACATCTTCTATGTGCTGGGGAATCACAGGGTGAGTTCCTACCTGGCCAGTGGGTGCACCACTGTGGAGCCTGGCACTTCCTGTCCTGGAATCCAGCAAAGCATATTGCGGAAGACCACACACTACTGACATGCAGGGTGTGGAAGGCATGGGGGCCTGGGGTCAGGGCAGCCTGGACAACAGGTTCCCTTCCAGGGTGTATATGTCAGGCTCACAAGCCTCAGCATGAGAGACAGAGCTGCCTCCTGCCATGCTCCTGTTGGCTCCTCAGCACACCATCCCTCTGGAGTACATAGGCCCCTGGGACTGTCCCAGGACCTTAGATGGAACCAACAATGTCAAAACCGCCTATGTCTGTGGCACCGTCAACCACATGACTTCACAAGACTTAACTTTATTTCACTTTATGGTAAAATATAGTGAATAGCCAGTGAGGGTAGCTTGGCTGTAGAGAGCAGGGAGTGGCCTTGGTGTTTCCAGTGCCGTGGCCTGCTGAGTGGGGCAGCTGCCTGGGCATTGGGCAGGACCATGTGGTTACCCCATGTGATGGTGGGACTCTAGTGTGTGGGGGAGCACTTGGAACAGGGATGTGGGCCAGAAACCTGCTTATCTGGCAGTGTCTGCCACTCCCATGGCTTGCCATAAAACACCCCTCTGCCTGTGTGAGCCTGCCTCAGGGACAGCTGGGCCTGGCATGAAGCAACAGGGAAAGGTCGGCCAGGCCAGACCCTCATTGGTGAGACAAGCAAGAGCCACAGCCACATGACCAGGAGAGGGCTGGCTCAGATGAGGGTCAAACCTACCCTAGGCATCTATAGAGCCAGCCTGATTTCAGCCCTTCCTCGGGCCAAGAGGAGGGGAACAGTGCCCACCGAGGTCTGAGAATCCTCTACTCAGTTTGATTTTGGTTGTTGGAGGTGGAGGTCTGACTGTAGCCCTGCCTAGTTGTGTTTGGTTAGGTTGTTTTCCCACTAAGCTGTACCCAGGCCTAGAATCTGGCTTAAGGCTTTTGAATTTTTGCTATCTATTTATTTTTAGATTTACTTATTTTATGTGTGTGAATGTTTTACCTGTGTGTATGTGTGTGTGTGTACACACACGCACCTGGTGCCCACAGGGATCAGAAAAATGGGGTCAGATCTCCTGGTACTGAAATTAGACAGTTGTGAGCTGCCATGTGGATGCAAGAGCAGCCAGTGCCCTCAGCCTCTCAGCCATCTTTCTGGCCCCTGGTTTGAAGGTTTGGTGTTCTGCTGCTGGGAGCTGTCACAGGACATACACAAAACTAGGCCTGCAATCTGGATAGGTACACAGGTCACAGTTTGGACTTGAGAGCAACCTCCTGTACCTCAGTGTGGGGTCAGCATCAGGGGCGTGCTCCCCAGGACTCCCCTAGACTCATCATGAGAGCACTGGGCTCTAGGTCAGCAGCTCGGCTCACACAGAAGCTGAGTAAAAGGAGTTACGGGCCAGAGACCCCCACCTACAGAAGCCAGCTCAACGGAGCAGACCTTCCCATCAGTCCAGTGGCTTCTTCCTCCTGAAGCAGACCTTTGGCACAGGCTGCTTTCCCTCAGAGGCCCAGGGACACCTATGTGAATTCACAGTTCTTTTCTTTTCTTTTCGTTTGCTTTTGTCTTTCAAGACAGGGTTTCTCTGTGTACCCCTGGCTGTCCTGGAACTAGTTCTGTAGACCAGGCTGGCCTCAAACTCACAGATCCACCTGCCTTTGCCTCCCAAGGATGGGATTTGCTGGGATTAAAGGTGTGGACCACCTCCATCTAATCATTTCCTTTCTTTTTTTTTTTTCTTTTTTCTTTTTTTCTTTTTTTTTTTTTTTTGGGTTTTTTTTTTTTGTTTTTTTTGTTTTTCAAGACAGGGTTTCTCTGTGTAGCTTTGGAGCCTGTCCTGGAACTCACTCTGTAGCCCAGGCTGGCCTCGAACTCACAGAGATCCACCTGCCTCTGCCTCCCGAGTGCTGGGATTAAAGGCGTGCGCCACCACCGCCTGGCTAATCATTTCTTATTGTGGGTCCAGAGCTGTCTTTTTCTCTAGCTGGCAAGAGGCACACTGTGGCCCACTTATTGCCTCATGTGCAGAGCTCAGTGTGCAAGGATGCTCAGTTTGTTTTTTCAAGGTGGACAAGAGTACTTCAGAGGACCACTTTAGGTAGGCTCTGAGGTTGGACTCCTAGTTTGTCTAGCAGCACTGGAACATAAAATGGGCAGGTGGAGTCAAAGCCACTCTTCCAAAGCCACCAGTTCATTCTTAGCTTTTGATTGGCAGGAGAGTAACAACATGGTGGTGCCTGCCATGCAGCTGGCCAGCAAGATCCCAGACATGTCTGTGCAACTGTGGTCATCGGCCCTCCTCAGAGGTGAGAGTAAAAAGGCTACCAGGCATACTTTTGGGGCCCTGATAGCATATGAGCAGGGGTACATCTTCAGAGGATTTTTATTTTTGTTTGTTTTTGTTTTTGTTTTTCGAGACAGGGTTTCTCTGTGGAGCTTTGCGCCTTTCCTGGAACTTGCTCTATAGCCCAGGCTGGCCTCGACCTCACAGAGATCTGCCTGGCTCTGCCTCCCGAGTGCTGGGATTAAAGGCATGTGCCACTACCACCCGGCGGATTTTTATTTTTGTTTATTGAAGACAGGGTCTTGATACATAGCCCTGGCTGGCCTGGAATTCTATGTAGACAAGGCTGGCCTTGAACTCACAGAGATTTACACTCCTTTGTCTGCCAAGCCACTATGCCTGGCTTTCCAGGGGACTTTTAAGGACTATGGCAGGTGGGGTTGGGCTTTATGGATGATCTTCCTGGACCTCAAGATGGGTTTGGATCCCTGAGGACAATTCCTGTCTGCTCTGGGTGGTATGGGTTTGGCCACCCAGGAAATGAACTAGACAATGACACCTGCCCCATCCTCAGATCTAAACAAGGCATGTGGGAATGCCATGGATGCCCATGAGGCTGCACAGATGCACCAGAACTTCTCACAGCAGCTGCTGCAGGACCACATTGAGGCCTGCAGCCTCCCAGAGCACAACCTCATTACGGTATACAGGGTGGGGAAATGGACATGGGGATGAGGGACTCCGGCTCCTCAGGTGTGGAGGGGCTATGTCAGTTGTCCCTCTCTTAGAAGGGTCACCAGGCTCACCTGTGTGTGTTCTTCCCACAGTGGACAGATGGCCCACCCCCTGTGCAGTTCCAAGCTCAGAATGGACCCAACACCAGCCTGGCTAGCCTTCTATGAGGCCCCTATGGCCTTTGTCCCCAACTTGGACCCAACACTGGAGCTTTCTGGGAACAAAACCACCAGGGTGTCCACCAACCCCTCACCATTGTCCGGAGCTGAGTCCCAGTAGTGCTGGAGTCATCATCTGCCTCTGAGGTGACAGCCAGTCCCGCCTGTACCAGGATTCAGTGCCATCTGTTGGAGAGGACTGATGACCTAATCGGGTCTGAGTCTCATCTGTGAGGAATAGGATGACAATCTGTGTGCGGGGCCATCATCAGACTGCTCAACCGAACCTTGGTGCCGACTACCTAAGTACAACTGCACAGAGCAGCCCAGGGCACGCTGAGGGGAGAGCAACGGCCCTCACTTTCCTCATCCTGCTGTTCTTCCAGTGTCCCTGCACTCAGGGACTTCTGAGGACCTGGAAGTCAGCCTCTCAACCTGACTGCTCCTGGAGGGTGACTCTAGTGCAGGGGAGGAGCTTGGGACAGGGTGTGCATGTGCAGTTGATGCAACTGAGACCTTGTGTCCCCACCATGCCCTCGGCAAGCTCCTTGCTTATATTCAGCAGCCACCTCTTGGCTCTGCCTGGGCACTAGGCAGAAGTCCCACTGGACCTGGACGAAGGAGCTTCCTTCCGGCAGCTGTGTGGCCTTCCCATGGAGGACAGTCATGGGACCAGCTTCGCTCCTCCTCCTAGCTTGAGGGCTGCACCAAGGTGACACAGTGATGTCAAGGGACAATGGTTCCTGCCAGCTTGTAGTACCTAGGCAGGTGTTCTCTTTGGTGGTGAAGGTGGTGCTTGGGAGCTGTCACCCAGGTACCGTGAAGGCCACTTCTCAGAGCTTTGGAATCCATGTCTGAAGGGACAAGGCTCCAAGGCCTTGGTGTACATCCTCACTGAGCCATGTGGCAGCCACTGCCCACGGCCAGGTGCTCCCTTCCTTTCTGTCTTCCTCCAGCCCTTTGGGTCCCAGGGACCCCCTCAGTGTCTTCATCACAGTCCTGCCTATTTATTTAAGCTTTTTTTTTTTTTTTTTTTTTTTTTTTTTTTTTGCTTCTAGGGCATTTTGTACATAGAGCAATTCAAACAAGAACCTCGCAACTTGACATCTGTCCTGATGTTAGAATGCTTTTAGTGACCATGTCTCAGGCATGTGACAGCTAAGGATGGGGTCATGACAAACTCCATGATCGATGTTGAGGGTTCCACTGAAGTGAAACCTCCATGACCCCAGTGCAGTCACCACAGTGTCCAGTAACTAAAGATTGAGAGAAAATCCCAAAAGGGTCAGCACACACAGCTGTTATGTCCCAGGAAGTGCCAAGAGCCGGACACAAGCCACCCAGGAAACCAGGCTGGGGTGTAGCCCTAGATATGGCTGTCACCTCTTGAGCTACAGGTGACACTGTCGAATGAAGGAAGGCATGTCATGAGTGAGGAGAAAGTTTTTTTAATACGATGGTGTTGCCTGGTTTTAGCAGCCTGTGCTTTTAATCAAGAACTTAATAATTTTAAGTGGAGAGCTGTGAGAAGTCTGCCTGTATTTGCTACATGGCCACCACTCCCCAAGCCTTTGCATTTTCTGTTTGGTCTCGGGTGGTTGGTTGGTTGGTTAGTTTCATTGTTTGTGCTTGTTTTGAGGGCTCTGCAGTGGAGCGGTGGCCGCCTGAAGAACTTAGTTCTCTCTCTCTTCCCAAGTGCTGGGATTCAAGGCAGATTCCACCATGCCTGGCTCTTTTAGTTTGGCTTTGGGGTTTTGATCAGAAGGGGCAGTGTTCAGAGCTTTTTTTTTCTTTGAGACAGAATCTCTTCTTTATGAATGACCCTGAACTCTGATTCTCCTGCCTCCACTAACCTAGTACTGGGATGTTAGGCATTTGCCACCACATCTGCTTTATCTGGTGCTGCTAGACCAGCGGTCTGCCAACTGAGCCATAGCTTTGTCCCTTAGTCCCTGTCTTGATACAGCATTTGGGGTTTGGACCTTCTGTGAAGGGCATTCCACCCTGCAGTTCCAGCACACAAGCCCCTAGACAGGCTTGCTCCTCTACCTGGGTGTCCTTCTGGGCCCCAAGTTCTTAGAAGGAAGAGATCAGTTGGACATGGCGGTTCATAGCTGTCATCCCAGCATTTGGGAAGCTGAGGTGGGAGAACTATTCCAAGTTCCATGCCAGTCAGGGCAACACAGTGAAATATGAATAAACCAATAAAAGAAAACCTGGGTCAACTCCTATGCCCCAGAGTGGGGAAGGCTTTTTGCTTTCCCATGGGATTGGTGGGTTTTGTTTGGTAGTTGAATCTTGACTGTTGAGTTGAAATCCATATAAAATTAGACAGCTTTTGTTGATAGGGTTTTTTTTTTTTTTTTTTTTTTTTTTTGGTTGACTGAATTTGACAGAGATAGAATTTTACTGTGTAGCCTTAAACTTGTAGCTATTCCTCCCTGAATCTCAGCCAAGAGTAAGGTGTGAGCCACCACTCACAAGTTTAGACTTGTTTTTGTGGCTTGGTTTCAGGATCCCTCCCACTGAGCCTAGAGCGTTCTTATGCTTCAACCCCATGTCTCTGGGACCATAGGTGGCACCCTACCATGCCATCTCTCCAGCCACTTTTTTGTGTTTTTTATGCTTTGCTGGGGTGGAACTGAGAGGCCTTGTGTATGCCAGGCACACCTTCCTCCCTGAGGTGCACTGCAGCTGCTCCCTCAAGTCACTATCGAAACCTCTAAAGACCTCAATGCTAAGAGGACTCCAGGGCAGAGCCACTGACCTTCCTGAGAGGATTTGGATTCCAGCTGTGTGTCCATCCTCTACACCTCTGCATATCTGCCTTTGCAATTCAGCCTAAACTGGATTTCAGGTAGATTCTGTTCATCCTTCGTCAACTTGAAGGTTCTCAGAACAGACCAATGTCCTGGGTCCTCCTCACCAGCCAGTCTCTGGAGAGGGCTGTGCTAGTTGAGTCCTCATGCTTTACTAATGTGTATCGGTGGTTGCTCCACAAAGGAAGAGCTGCCCTGTGACAGCAGGTGTCCCCATCTGGGAGATTTGAGTCTGTCAGCAGCCTGTCCTGAGCTGTTTGAGAAATTACCCCAGAGGTTGAGGAGTGACTGTAAAGGGATAGCTACTCATGAGGGTGGCCTTCCATGCCCAAATAACAAAAACCTTACAGCCAGGCAAAGTGTGGCATATAACTATGGTCCCAGCACTTAAGAGATAGAGGCAAAGCCGGGCGGTGGTGGCGCACGCCTTTGATCCCAGCACTCGGGAGGCAGAGCCAGGCGGATCTCTGTGAGTTCGAGGCCAGCCTGGGCTACCAAGTGAGTTCCAGGAGAGGCGCAAAGCTACACAGAGAAACCCTGTCTCGAAAAACCAAAAAAAAAAAAAAAAAGAGATAGAGGCAAGAGGAGTTCAAGTCATCCTTAGGCCAGTCTGGGCTATACAAGACCATCTTTAAAAAGAAAAGAAAAGAAAAGAAAAGAAATGAGCTGGAGAAGTGGTTCAGCTGTTAGGAGGAATTACTGCTCTCCCAGAGGACCTGAGTTACTTCCCAGCATGCACATCGGGCAGCTCACAACCACCTGTAACTCCAGCTCCAGGGGTCTGACACCCTCTTCTGGCCTCTACAGTTACTCAAACACTTACAGGATATACACGTAATTAAAGGTAAACCTATAAAAAAGCTCCTAGACCCAAGTCAAGTCATTTCTTCTATCCCCAGAACCCATGTAAAAAGTCAAGTATGAGTTGGCAAGATGACTGTCTCAGAAGGTAAAGGCACTTACTCTCAAACCTAACAACTGAGTTTGTTCCCCAGAACATAGTAGAAGGGGAGAATCGGCTCCCAGAAGTTATCCTCTGACCTCCACATGTACATCATAGCATGCAGACCCACAATTGCACACGTTTTAAAAAACAACAAAGAACCAGGCGTGGTGGCTTAAGTTTGTGATCCCAGCACTGAGGACATGGAGACAGGTGATCCCTGGAGCTCAGTGGCCACCTGGCTGAGACCTGACACACCTGTGTACACACAATGCACCAAAAACCTCAGAAGTCTACTGGTTCTAGAGAATGCAGTCTTCAAGAAGAATCCATTGAAGCTAGGCATTGTATAAATAGGACATAGCTGCTCCAAGGTGTGGTGGATATGAGGGAGCGGACAGCCAAAGGCATTTGGAAGAGTCCAGAGCAGGGAGAGAGTGGTAGGTGGAAAGTGGCCAGCAGACTGAACAGGACCATAAGAGGAGAGGGGGAGAGCAAGAGAGGAAAGATGATTGAGAGGAGGACCAAGAGCGTGAACACCCAGAGTGACAGGTGTGTAAAGAGAGAAGCCCACGAGCTGGGCAAGTTTAGGGTAAGGGGTTGGGGTGGGCAGAGCTCTAGGTAGTTATGAAACAGGAAGCCTGGAGGACAGCTTGTGCTTCGCTGTGCTGTTTCCTTGGATTTGACAGGCATAGTGGCACATGCCTTTAATTCCAGCACTTGGAAGGCAGGGGCAGGTGGATCTCTGTGATTTTAAGGCTAGCCTGGTCTACGTAATTCCTGGACAGCCAGAGCTGTATAGTGAGACCGTTTCAAAAACAAAAAAGGATCCATTGCTCTGCATGTCACCCAAGACTGGGTCCCCACTCTGGTGGAAGTTCAGTGCATCACTCACCTTTAGAGCACACCATAGTTTCCATATAGCTCTGATGACAGGTGTCTTCCCATGCTGCCCTGAAGGATTAGGCACAAACTGCTCCAGAGTGTTGGTGTGACCCGGAAGTGCATCTCTGTCCTCCTCTGTATGTTTGCCCCTGGGGGCAGGGACATGCTCCTACATTGGCCACCAGAGGTCAGGACAAGCCCAGGAGCCAAAAACAGCATGTCCTGCCAAGTAGGGACTCTAGAGGCCTCAGCCTGGATTGAAAATAGCCAGACTGAGGGCTGGCTGAAGGTGGAAAGTAGGGGGAAGAAATGGAGAGATGGCTCTGAGATTAAGAGCACTGATATTCTTCCAGAAGAGCTGGGTTTGATTTCCAGCACCCCCGTGGTAGCTCAGATCCATTTGTAACTCCAATCCCCAGGGATGTGGTAGTCTACAAAACATACATAAGAAATATATATAAAAATTAATTTTTTTTCAAAACAATTTCTCTGTGTAGCCTTGACTGTCCTGGAACTTGCTCTGTAGACCAGGCCTGGCCTTAAACACAGATCCACCTGCTTCTGCCTCCCGAGTGTTGAGATTAAAGGCATGTGTCACCATGCACAGCTAAATAACAATTGACAATTGTTGGGTTGTTTTGTTGTTTTGGGTTTTGTTTTGTTTTGTTTTGCATTTTGAGACAGGGTTTCTTTGTGTAACAGCCCTGGCTGTCCTGGAACTTGCTCTATAGACCAGGCTGGCCTCAAATTCACTGAGATCTGCCTGCTTCTGCCTCCCAAGTGCTGGGATTAAAGGCATGCACCAGCACCACCCGGCAACAATTTTTTAAAATAAAATAAAGGAAGGGGAAATCTTGGGACATGGGAAGGGAAAGAAACTTGTCACTCTTGAATGTGAGTGAAGCCTCTTGCCAGAGGAAAGCAAGAATTCCAGCCCAACTACATTCTCCCTTCCCAGTTATAACCTGTGATTTCCTCAGGATCTCATTATCACATACACAGGGACAGGACTTGTGGATGTACTGACCTGTGCAGCTCTGACGGCCCTGGTTTCACTTCATCAGATTATAACCTCACCCAAGGTTTCTGCAGAGCCACCTCACACCTCCTTTCAGATGAGCAAGAAGGAACCTGCAAGATGGTTCAACCGCCAGGACCTACATGGTGGAGGAGGGAACTGGCCCCTGCAACTTGTCACCTGACCTCTGTTCACACTGTAGCACACACACATACACACACAAATTAATAATGACATGTATAGGGCTTTTGTTGTTTAAACAGAATCTCAACATGTAGTCCTGGCTGGCCTGTCTCTCACAACATCCCCTGCCTCTGCTTCCTGAGTAGTGGGGTTAAAGATATGTGCCATCACACCCAGCATTAAAGATTTATTTTTATTCTTGTTCATGTGGATATTTGTGTGTCTGTCATGTGTGAGTGCATTGCCTCAGAAAGCCAGAAGAGGGCATCAAATTCCTTTGGAACTGGAGTTGTAGGCCATTATAAACCAAAATCAAGTGCTCTGGAAAAGCCCTGTGTGCTAACCTGTGTGCAGCTCTGATGGCCCTGGGCCATGTGCTGGGCTGCGGAGCAGTCTCTGCAGCCCAGCACATGTCATTTTATAAAAAAGAGAAAAGGGAGAAATACGGTTTCTTGGCAACATGCTAAAATGATACAGAATATTTAATGCTCCTTGTGACCCTCTGCCTTCTCTGGCCTAAGGTCATGTACAGGCATAATATACCCACACAGATGTGCACAGAGACATGATGATAATAATATTTTCAAAGCCGTATCTTTAATCTTTGTTAGTATTTTATTTATTTGTTGTCACATGGACTTTGTAGCCCTAGCTAGCCTGAAACTTGCTCTGTAGACCAGACTAACCTTAAATTCATAGCGGTCACCTGCCTCTTGCCTCTTGAGTCCTGGGATTAATGATGTATGCCATGGTGCCCAGCTTAAAAAATACATATCTTTATAAATACATATCTTTAATAAAATTTCCAACTCTGATTCATAAATTGGTCAGTCATGGAATTCTTTTCATTGTCGAAGCCACAAACCCCAGCCTGAGTCAAGATCTCTGAAAGTCCAGGAGGACTCTGCTCAAGTTGATGAGGGTGGCAGTGTGGGGCTGTCTCTGTCACCTCACTACAGACATGTCCAGGCTCTCACCTCATCCACAGGGCTTTGGGGTGACTGTACCCTCCCACCCTCTCAGTTCCCTGCGACTCTCCAATCAGCTAAGAAAAGGCTCAGGGCTTCCCAGGCATCACGACACCACTTCAGTGACTGGACAGACATTTGCAGAACAGCTCATGTGCCAAGGCATGGGGAAAATGACTGGGGACTCTATAAACACACCAGGCCACCTTCCTCAGATAGGGGACTTTGAAATATACATGTTGTTATTGAGGAAGTACATGTGACGGTGGTCAGAGGACAACTCAGTGTAGTCCTCTCTCCTCCCACCTTTATTAGGGGACTTCAGGGATCAAACTCAGATCATCAGGCTTGTTTGCAGATGCTCTATCCTCTGACCCTTCCCCCAGCCCCAGAGGGGACATGGAACTTCCAGCAGTGGGGCCTGTCTGTAATAAGGGCCCAACACCACTGGGGACAAATAACGGGTTGAAGAGGAGACATCTCTTGGCCAAGCCAGTTAACCTGGCATTGCAGAAGCGGAGGCAGGAGGATCAGGAGTTCTTGGGATCCCCAGTTACACAGAGAATTTAGGTCAGCCCGGCTCCATGAGACCCTGCCTCACATTTTGGGACTGGAAGAAGCTAGAGAGATGGCTCCGCTGTTAAGAGCATTTACTGCTCTTGCAGAAGACTGGAGTTTGGTTTCTAGCACCCACGTGGGTGATCACAACCACCTGTAACTCTTGCTATCTTTTTCTGGCCTCCTTGGCCACCCTCAGACACGTGCACAAACATACATGTATACATAAATAAAAATTAAATCTTACTTTTTTAACATTTGCTTTTGCTTTATTTTATGTGTATAGGTGTATGTCTGTATGTATGCATGTGCACCATGTGTATGCCAGATACCCACAGAGGCCAGAAGAGAGCATGAGACAATGTGCACCATGTGTATGCCAGATACCCACAGAGGCCAGAAGAGAGCAGAGACAATGGTGAGCTCCCATGTGAGTGCTGGGGAAACAAACCCAGGTCCTCTGGAAAAGCAGCAGTTACTCTTAACTGCTGACCCATCTCTCCATCCTGCTGTGGAATAATCCTCTTGTACACTGTAAAGATTTGTCACTCGAGGCCGGGCGGTGGTGGCGCACGCCTTTGATCCCAGCACTCGGGAGGCAGAGCCAGGTGGATCTCTGTGAGTTCGAGGCCAGCCTGGGCTACCAAGTGAGTTCCAGGAAAAGGCGCAAAGCTACACAGAGAAACCCTGTCTCGAAAAACCAAAAAAAAAAAAAAAAAAAGATTTGTCACTCTAATTGGTTTACTAAAATGCTGATTGGCTGGTAGCCAGGCAGGAAGTATAGATGAGACAACCAAACCAGGAAAATGATGGGAAGAATAAGGGCAGAGTCGGGAGATTCCAGTGAGCTGTGGAGAAAGCAGGATGTGTAGAAAATGAGATATCAAGCCACGAGCCATGTGGCAAAGCATAGATAAGAAATATGAGCCAGGGATCGCTGTGAGTTCAAGGCCAGCCTGGTCTACAGAGAGAGTTCCAGGACAGGCTCCAAAGCTACACAGAAACCATGCCTGGGGGGGGGGTGAAGTTTAAAAAAAAAGCAAAAAGAAAGAACGAAATATGAGACGGGTGGTGGTGGTGCATATCCCAGCACCTTAATCCCAGCACTCAGGAGGCAGAGGCAGGCGGATCTCTGTGAGTTAAAGGCCAGCCTGGTCTACAGAGTGAGCTCTAGGACAGCTAAGGCTACACAGAGAAACCCTGTCTTGGGGGGAAAAAAAGACATGGGTTAATTTAAATATAAGAGTTAGCTAGTAACAAGCCTGAGCTATTAACTAATCATTTAAATTTATATTAAGTCTCCAAGTCAGTTATTTGGGAAGCACTTGCCAGTTATTTGGGAGCAGGCAATTGGGACAGGAAAACTCTACCTACAACATCCCCTTAAAATTTTGTTTTGAATGTTAATAAAACAAAACAAAAACAAAGTCCAGATGGGCTGGGGAGATCAAAGGTCCTGGAGTTCTGATTCCCAGAATAGTAAAAGCCGGGTGGATGTGGTGGCCTGCTGCAATCCCAGCATTCAGGAGGTAGAGCCAGGAGATCCCCTGAAGCAAGTGGGCCAGCTAGCCTGGCAAAATCAATGAGCTTCCTGTTCAGCAAGATACCCTGCCTAGATTTATAGGGTAGACAGATTGATTGAGGGAGACACATGACATCAACCTCTGGCCTCCACACATGGATGCATACACCTGCACACTTGTGTACACACACACAGGAACACTTACCAGTGTGTGTGTGTAATAGAGATGGCTTAGAGGGTGAAGGTATTTGACACCAAGCCTGATGACCTGAGTTTGATCCCCAGGATCAATGTGGAAGGAGAGAACAGATGCTTGCAAATTGTCCTCTGGCCTCCACATGTGAACCTGCACCATGGCAAACAAACACATGTACACAAAAAACAAAATGTAATAATAAGTTAGGTGTGGGTCTTTCTATGTAGACCTTGCTGTCCTGGAGCTCACAATGAGTTCCAGGTCAGCCTGGTCTACATATTGGCCTCAGGACAGCCAAGGCTGCATAGTAAGACTGTTTTTTATTTATTTTATTTATTTATTTTTTTAAAGATGTATTTATTTATTATGTATACAGAAGGGGGCGCCAGATCCGATTACGGATGGTTGTGAGCCACCATGTGGTTGCTGGGAATTGAACTCAGGACCTCTGGAAGAGTAGTCAGTGCTCTTAACCTCTGAGCCATCTCTCCAGCCCCCAAGACTGTTTTTTAAAAAAAGGAATAAAGTAATAAAAATAAAAGAAGAAGACAGCAAGAGCCCGGTGGTGGTGGTACATGCCTTTAATCCCAGCACTCAGGAGGCAGAGCCAGGAGGATCTGAGTTCGAGGCCAGCCTGGTCTACAGTGCGAGATCCAGGACAGGCACCAAAACTACGCAGAGAAACCTTGTCTCAAAAAAAAAAAGACAGCAAGTGTACTTAAAAATAAATAAATAAATAAATAAATAAATAAATAAACGGGGCTGGAGAGATGGCTCAGCAGTTAAGAGCACTGGCTGCTCTTCCAGAGGACCCGGGTTCTATGCCCAGCAACCACATGGCAGCTCACAACTGTCTGTAACTACAGTTCCAGGAGATCTGACACCCTCACACCAATGTACATAAAAATAAAATTCAATAAATTATTTAAAAAAAAAACAACAAGCCAGGCAGTGGTGACGCACACCTTTAATCCCAGCACTCGGGAGGCAGAGGCAGGCAGATATCTGTGAGTTCGAGGCCAGCCTGGGCTACAGAGTGAGTTCCAGGACAGCCTCCAAAACTACACAGAGAAACCCTGTCTCGAAAAACCAAAAAAAAAAAAGAAAGAAAGAAAGAAAGAAAGAAAGAAAAAAGAAAAAGAAAGGAACTAAGCCTCAGGCCTCCAGACTGCCTGGCTGACACTCTCCTGTCTGTCTGCTCAGAGAGGACACCAACTGGACAGGCTGCTAGCCCTGCTGCTGGTGTTTGTGGAGGGTGAAGCCTTCTCTGTCACTTGTATACTATTAACATCTAGAGGAACATCCTTAGAGGACAAAGGGCTGAAGGGAAATGAAGGAGTGTCTACAACCTCTATCCAGAAACCTCTCTGTGCTCGGTTCTCAGTTCTGGAACCATACCTCAGGAGTGGTGGTGGCATATCCAGACCACACATGTGATGGGTAGGTGGGTCTGGGGGACAGGGCTGAGTTAGTCCCCACTCCTCCCCACATGGATCCAGACAGCCACAGGGATGTGGCTGGAGCCAGTTTCCACCAGCAAATGCAAATGATGCCTCAGTGTTGGGCCCCAACCCAAGTACCCCAGTCACCTTGTTCACTGTTTCCCTAGCCTTCCCCAGGAAAACAGACTTCATCTCTCCAGGAAGCTCCGCCTGCCTCCAGAACCTTCCTCTCCAGAACATTCTCTGGCACAGACAGAAGGAAGTCCCTGTTGGGCCACACCCGGGCCACTCATTCACAGGACCAAGGAATCTCTCACCAAGGAAGCCTTCTTAGACTCCAAACCCAGATGACAAAGTATACTTTCCTAGAGCCCAACCCAGGTCATATCTCAAAATGGGCTTTGGCCAGGTAAGGCTGAGTGGCTTTTGCATACAGACTGACCCAGAGACAGCACCAATATGATCCTTTGAGGTGGTTTATGACCCACCCATTTCATCTTCATTTAATCCTTCAAGGTCTTTTTTTTTCCAGAGCTAAGGACTGAACCCAGGGCCTTGCGCTTGCTAGGCAAGTGCTCTACCACTGAGCTAAATCCCCAACCCCAAGGTCTTGCCTTAATACAGCTAATAGGGATCTCAAGTGCTGGGTATACCTCCATCCCTAACCTTCTGGGCCCAAGCCTTATTGTGCTAGCCCCCTAAGAAGCTGGGGAAATGATGTGCTGTGGGTTGTTTGTTGCTTGAGACGGGAGTAGGGTGGGGGTGGGGGCTGTTTCCGACTCTTTTACTAGCTTTTGGGACCCTACTCCTCTTACTGGGTCACCTTGCCCAGTCTTAATACATGGGGAGGTACTTAGTCTTACTGTAACTTGATATGCCATGTTTTGTTGATACTCACGGGGAGACCTGCCTTTTCCTAAACAGAAATGGAGGAGGAGTGCATTAGGGTGTAGGAACAGAGGGGGGATGGGAGGGAGGGACTAGGAGGAGAGGAGGGAGGGGAAACTTCGGTCAGGATGTAAAATAAATAAATAAACATATATATATATATATTACACACACACACATATATATATAATATACATATACATAGGTATACATACATACATACACATATATATTTGAAACAGAAATCCACCTCTGCCTCCCATATGCTGGGATCACCATGCCTGGTAAACAATAAAAATAAATCTTTAAAAAATAAAATAAACCAGGCATGGTGGGACACACCTTTAAATCCAGCACTTGGGAGGCAGAGGCAGGCAGATCTCAGATCTCTGAATTTGAGGCCAGCTTCGTCTACAGAGTGAGTTCCAGAATAGTCAGTATTACGTAGAGGAACACTGTCTCAAACAAACAAACAATATTTCAGGCAGCAGTTGGGTGTGGTGGCACATACCTTAAGATGCTAAGGCAGGAGGGTCAGGACAGCCTGGGCTGCGTATGAAGACCCTATCTACAAAATGCTTGGCTGACAGGACTCCTGAGCCCTTCTGGCCTTGGTTCTGTACATTTTAGCCAAGGAATGTAAATGAAGTCACAGTCTGCTCCACTCTGGCTTGTGGCACTGTATAGCTTTAACCCGGCTCCCGTCTTTTCTCTTCCCCCTCCCTCCTTGTCTTTCTTTTCTTCCCTCCCTCTTCCTGTGTTCCCCTCACTTTTCGTGTAGCCTAGGCTGTCCTGGAAATTCCTAACCCTCATGTCTCTGCCTTCTAAGTGCTGGGGTGACAGTTGTGGGGTAGTGCACCCAGTTTTCCTTCCTTTCTTCCCTGTTTTTTTATTTTAAAAATGTGGGTGGGGGTGGCAATGGTGGCCCACACCTTTAATCCCAGCATTTGGGAGGCAGTGGCAGAAGGATCTCTGAATTTGAGGCCAGCCTGATCTACAGAACTAGTTCCAGGACAGCCAGAGGTACACAGAGAAACCCTGTCTCAAAAAACCATGTGTGTGTGTGTGTGTGTGTGTGTGTGTGTGTGTGTGTGTCTGTGTGTCTGTCTGTCTGTGTGTATGGGTATATATACTCAAATATAATTTTTTATTATAAATTAAAAATTTATAATTAATTTATTAATGTATATGTGTGTCTGTGTCCATCTGTGCACGTGTGTCTTGTGGGTGTCCTTGGAGGCCAGAAGAGGGCGTTGGATCCCTCGGAGTGAGCTACCCCACATGGTTGGTTGTCTCTTCAAGGGCAGCAAGAGCTCTAGAGTTTCTAAGCCATCTCTCCAGAGCCCACTTCCCTTTTCTCTTTTCTCCTTCTTCTCTTCTTCCTTTGCCAGCCAACCTATCCTCAAACTCACAGGGAACCTCTCGTTTTAGTATCTGAAGTGCTGGGATTACAGGCTTGAGGCACCACACCCGACTTTTATGCTGTTTCTCAAAAGAGGGTCAGGATCCTTCCTGCCTCAGCCTCCCGTGTGCTGCCACAGGCCTGTGCCCTCGCGCCTGGCGTCTGTAACCTTCAGCAGCGTTACTACTCATCCTCCGTCGTTCTTCAGTGCTGGTGGAACCGCTTCCTCTGTGCGGGACTTCCTAGGAGACCAGCAGCAGGTCTTCGGTTGGCAGAGGCCCCGCCTTCCCGACGCCTGTGGGGCCGCCTGGGCCAGCTCCCACTTCCCTATATGGGTGTGAATGTCACTCAGCCTGTTCGTCAACTTGGTTTCCCAGACCCAGGAAGGGCCCCGCCTTGGTGAGGAGATGCAATCGCAGCTGCCACCAGGGAAAGGGAAATCGAACTTCAGTAACCAACCATCAAGTGGTTTGTGCTTTAGTTTTTATTTAAAACAAACAAACACACCAGGTCTATATCTATGTAGCCCATGGTGGTTTTGAACTCACCGAGATCCTGCCTCAGCCTCCCTAGTGTTGGGGAATGACAGTTGTGTACCACCACGCCAGTCTTACCAGCTCATTTTGACAGAGGTATTTTGGGTGGTTTGGGTCCTGGGCAGGCTGCCACCTGCCCTTGGCTCTGAAGTTCAGGAATTTCATGAGGACATCTACCCAGAGTCTCTCTTCAAAGAGAGTTCATTCCAGAGAAAGAAAAAGTTTAGGGAATTTTTTTTTTTTTCTTAGTCCAGGCTGTCCTTGAAGATGAGGATGACTTTAGACATCTGATTCTCCTGTCTACTTCCTAAATTCTGGGATGAGAGCTGTGCACCACCGCGCCTAGTTTATGTGGTGTTAGGAATGGAACCCAGGACACTGCGCATGCTAGGCAAGCCAACGGAGCTGTGTTTCCAGTCTTGGGCTCGGGACATTTTGGGTTATTTATTTTACCAGTAAAGGTGTAGTTTATTTTGTGTGTAGGCACATGTGTGTCACAGAGCACATGTGGAGGTTAGCCTTGTGGAAGTTGGTTCTGTCCTTCCACTACATGGGTCTCAGGGCAGGGGATCAAATTGAGGTTGTCAAGCTTGGTAGCAAGCACCTGCACCTCCTGAGTCATCTGGCTGGTCTCAGGGGTGGTTTACTGAGAACACTGTAAGAGGGTGCCGTGAGCTGGCTGGACAGTAACGAGCACTGCTTATCCATTTTTTAACACTTATTTTTATTTCATGTGTTTTGCCTGCCATGTTTTTATGTGTACCACATTTGTTGCCCGGTGGATGCTGGGAACCAAACCTGGGTCTTCTGCAAGAATAACAACTGATCTAAACCACCTAAACCACGGAGTGATTTCTCCTGCACCAATATTTTTGTTTTGTTATTCAAAACAGGGTTTCTCTGTGTAGCCTTGGCTGTTCTGGAACTCACTCTGTAGACCAGGCTGGTCTCGAACTCACAGAGATCTGCCTGCCTCTGCCTCCCAATTGCTGGGATTAAAGGCGTGCGCCACCACTGCCCAGCTCCAGCACCAATTTTTAATTCTTAATATGAGCTTGCTTTCCATGAGACCTCAGTGTTTTCTCACCTTTGAGCATGTGCTGAATTTGAGATTTAAAATTTATTATGTGTATGAATGCTTTGCCTGTACACCTAGCATACTTAGCACTTGTGAAACTGAGGCAAGAGGACTATTCTTAGGTCATCTTGGGCTACATAATAAGTTCTAAGCTAGCCTAGGCTACACAGTAAGACCCTGCCTCAGAAAAACAAGAAGAGTTATGTGCAAAAGTACCAAGGGATCACTTAAATAGGCTGATTCTTGTCCTTGCAAAGCTTCCCAATTAGTGGCAGGAATTAAAGTAGCTTTTGTGTCCTACTGAGTGCCAGGCACAGTACAAGGCGCTTTGACTCACATCCTCAACGCAAGCCTTTGAGAAGGTTTCTGGTTTTGTTTGTTTGAAGCAGGGTCTTGCTCTGTAACCCAGGATGGCCTAGAACTTGAGATGCTCCGGCCTCAGCCTCCCCAGTGTTAGGATGTGCACTGGTAGGCCTGGTTCAGGGTTCTGACTTCTTACATAGTGAGGGTAATAACTGGCCTTTTTAGGAAGTGGCACACATGGGTTTGTCCCCAGCTCTGGAGCCACCAGGTTCAAGTGTTTATTGTTTACTCTGATTGCCTCAAACATTTGCAGAATGTGGTAGTTCTGAAGCAGAGTGCCAACAAGGTGCAGGGAACAGGTCTTCATGTTGACCATGGCTTCCTTCCTTAGCTGGTGACTATGTGTCAGTCTTTCACTTGGGGCCAGGTTGAGATTGAGCTCACTCAAGGAGTCATGGTTCCCCCATCCCTGTTACTCTCTGAACTTATTTTCCTTCCAAAATTTTAGCTTACTTGTACGCACAGGCCCTCCAGGTTTACAAACTCAGAGTTCTTGAGTTCATTTTAGTTCTCATCCATTATCTTATTTGATGGCTTCCTCCTTTACATTAGTACAGCAATTTCTTTGTATCTCTTCAGTGTAATGTTCTGTCTGGTGTAACAGGCCTGTTTCCCTTTATTGCGTTCTTCCTGGCTCTTAAAGTCCCTCCAGTAACAAGTTTCCTTTGGTAATCTGTGTACCTGGATGTGACTGTGTACTGAGCAGTGGCAATCAGCTCACCATTTGCATCTTCAGAGTTGGGGGTCTTTCTCATCACTACCTTCTTCATTATTTGACTCAATAGGCTATTTGGTTACCTGTTTCGGCAAAGCTGGGTCCGTTGGGGAACAGTTGTAAATAAGGCAAGGACTTTGGAATGAATTGAGGGTCAGGCATGGTAGTTCATTCCTGTCATTTTGGCACAGGAGAGACAGGGGTAGAAAGATTAGGAGTTTAATGCCAGCCTGGGCAACAAGAGACCCTGCCAAAGAAAATAATAGAAGGGGCTGGGGTTTAAACTCCATTAGTAAGGACTTGATTAGCATAGCATTGCATAAACTGGGTGTGGTGGCACATGCCTGACATATTTAGGAGGTGGAAGCCGAGGATCAGGAGTTCAAGGTCTTTCTTGGTTACACTTTACAGTTAAGGCCAATCTGGGCTACATGAGATCCTGTCTAAAAAGGAGATGGTGGGGACGGAATGATGGCTCAGATGTTAAGAGCACTTGGCTGCTCTTCCAGCCCAGGTTCGATTCCTAGGACCCACATGGCAGCTCATAATTGTCTGACTCAAGTCCCAGGGGATCTGATGCCCTCTTCTGGCTTCTGGGGGGCACTGTACTTGGTGCAGATATGCAGACAAAGCATCCATTCACATAAAATAAATACTTTAAAAAAATGGTGGAAGACAGTTGAAGCCTTTTTGCTACTGTCAGCCTGATGATATGCTGAAATTTTGGGTGACATGTTAGTTTTATCTGGAAGTGGTTGGGAAGCAGAAAGGTTCTTGGAATGTTCCTATCTAGAGGAGAAATTGTGGAGATGCAGGAGACCAAAAGAGTTAAGCAGGGGTAGTAGAATTCAAGATCATTCTGAGCTACACAGGAACAAGTTTGAGGCTAGTCTGGGATACAGGAGACTGTATCAAAATACATCCTGCGGGTTTGGTGGCACATGCCTTGAATTAGAGCACTTTGTGAGGTAGAGGAAGGAGGATCTCTTAAGTTTGAGGACAGCCTGCTCTACATAGATTTCCAGGGCAGCTAGGGGTACACAGTAAGATCCTGTCTCAAAAACAAACAGGGAGGACTAGATGGTTCAAAGTGTAAAGGTTCTTGTCACCAAGCCTGAGGCCCTGAGTTCGATCTCTGGGACCCACATAAGAGGAAAGAGAGGCCCAGCTCCTTCAACTTGTTCTCTGACTTTTACATGCTTGTCATGGCATACACACTGACACCCAATAAATAGAATAAACGCTTAAAAAGCCCCCTCCCCCAACAAAATAAAACCGAAAGAACTCAAGAAGGCAGAGAAAGGCAGGTGAGTTCCAGGCCAGCTGGGGCTACAAACTGAGGCCCCGTCTCAAAGGGGGAAAAATGAGTTAGAAGACCACAGCTTGAGTAAAGGGGTAAGGGGAATCTAGGGCTGCTCCAGTCCCACATCTCTCCCCTTGCCATGGCAGCATGTGATCTACAGGGATTGGGGTGGGGCTTCCATTCAGATAATGCATACATCCCAGCAGCGTTCAGGAGATTCGGTGACGCTGAATCTCCCGAAGTCTCCTCATTCAGGCAATTCTCAGAAAAGCGAGTAAGAAGGCCGAGCTCGCCGACAGCGTCCTCAGAACGGGACCAGCGACGCGAACCTCAAGATTCTCTTCCGAATGGGCGGCGGGGATGGGGGTGGGGTCGTCCAGAGACTCTTCAAAGGCGGCGGCGTCCCCGACGCCCACAGGATCCAAGCCAAGCAACCAGCCACCCGAGGTCCACTCAGAGGCGCCTGTCCAGGCCCGACAGCCTCCGGTGCATTGTGGGTGGGGCGCCCCTGCTGCGCACTGCGGGGGAACCCTCCGCTCAGTCAGTTGCCGGCCGCCGGGCGGTCCAGTCGAACCGCCCTCCGGAGTCCGAGCAAGCCGGCCACGAATTGACGTGTCCTCCAAGGCCGCACCCCTCACGGCATTCCCGCCCCAGACCTAAATCCCACCCTCATGGCGACTTGACTGGCCCTGCTACCCGCTCCATTCTGCCATTGGATGATGGTTTGTCAGTCATTCTGCCCCGCCCCCTCGGGCCCGCCCCAGCCACCGGCGCAATCCTGAGGGCCAGCCGGCCAACGCGCTCATTGGCTGCTGGGAACTGTCTGTCCTGAGGCTGGCCACACCCTCTGTGGGGTGCGGATCCAGAGCGCCCCGGCCAGACTTCATTGGCCTGCGGCGCCGCCACTCGGAGAGACGTGCTTCAACCCGGAAGTGTGAGAGGCGAAATCTGCCTAGCAACCGGGGAAGCCGGGCTGTGAAGCGGGCAATTTCAGTGTGAGAAGGAGCGGCGAGACCGAGTCGCGGCTCCGAGCGCGCCGAAGCAGCTCCTTCCGCCCGGGGTCAGCGCCCCGGCTCGCGCACGCGCACCCTCGCTGCCTGAGCGCGCCCCGCGCCGCCCGCGCAGTCGGTCGGTCGGTCGTCCGTCGTCCTGTCTCCGCAGCCGCCTCAGGCGCCACCCGAGGGAGCCGTCGCCGTGGGACGCGACCGGACCGGACCCGAGCGTTCTGCCCGTGGCCGGCCCGGGGCCCAGCTGCCGATCCTGCGGAGCCCAGCAACTTCGGTGAGTGCGGGGCCGGCGCCGCTGCCGGGGTCCCCGGCTTCCGGTGCCCCGGGCTCCCCTGGCTTCCGCTTGGCCGGGCCGGTGCGTTTCCTTACCGGACTCTTTAGGCGACCCTGCATCCGAAGGCCCCCTGTGTCTGAGGACTCGTTCTCGGTAGGAACCCCGCGTCTGCGTGCCCTTTCCTGGGGTCCCCCGTTTGGGGACACCCTTCTTTTGGGGAACTTAATGTCTGAAGGTGCCCTTTCTCTGTAGGACTCGCCTCTCCGAGGGTGCTCCTCTGGAGAGCCCGAGCTTTTCCGGAGTCCCCCAGAAAGGGGAATCCTGCGTCTCCGAGTGTCCTCTTTGGGGACGCTGCCCCTCTGAGGAGAGCGAGCGCCTTTGTAAACTCAACTTTTCTGAGGCTCTAACCTGAGGACCCTTGTTTATCCCCCACCCCCGCGCTGTGAGCCCCACCTGTGAGGCAGAGCCCTTTTTACGTGAACTCTCAATTTTCTCGGGGAGTCTGAGACCTGGGTTCCCGAGGGGAGCCCCCATCGCCGAGTCCTTATCTCAGAGATACCCTGCCTCTTTGGGGGCGTGCAGTCGTTCTCGGAGGAACTCCCTTCTTTTCCAAGAGTCTCTGGCCTCAGTCCCCAGCTTCTGTAAAAAGTGGCTTTTTGTGTGATGAGCGCCCCCTCCCTTCCTTTCTGGGATTCCTTGCCTCCCTCAGGAAGGTTCCACTTCCCTTGGGAGACACTTACACGTTCTTTCGTCTATGGAGGATGTTTCTGAGATGACTCTGCCTCTCCGCGAACCCCCTCCCACAATTTTCTGAGGAGGTCGTTGTTTCTCTGAGCTGTTGTCCTGTTTTGTTTTTTTGTTTGTTTCTCTATATAATAGCCCTGGCTGTCGTGGAACTCGCTGTGTAGCCCAGGCTGGCCTGGAACAAAGATCCACTTGCCTCTGCCTCCGGAGTGCTAGGATTAAAGTCATGCGCCACCACGCCGGGCCTGTGTCCCATTTTTTGACAGATCGCCTCTCTGAAATTTCCTCCCCGCTTTTCCATCCCTACTTTGAGTGACTTCTTTCTTTTTCCAAGTTTCACCAAATGATCTGAAGTGCTTCTTGGAGGTTTTCCCCACTGTCTGAACTGTCCCTAATTTTTTTTTACAAGCCCTCTTTTTTTGGGATGCCCTCTTTTTTTGGGGGGATGGGGTGGTCTCACCATGTAGCTCTCATTGGTAGCCTTGAACCCATAGAGATTTGCCTGCAGAGACCCATGTGAGCTAGAATTAAAGGCTGATGTCATCATGCCTGGCCTCTCCACATTTTTAAGGTTTTTTTTTTTTTTTAGACTCAGTCTTGTTGCATTATAGCTTAGGTTGTCATTGAATTAAGATTTTCCAGTCATGCATAGTGGCGCACGCCTTTAATCCCAGCACTAAGGATGCAGAAGCAGGCGGTTCTCTGAGTTTGAGACCAGGCTGGTCTATAGAGCTAGTTCTGGGACAGCTAGGGCTACACAAAGAAACCCTGTCTCAAAAAAAAACTAAAAAATAAATCAATAAATAGAAGATTTTTCCAGTCTCAGCCTATTAAGCAAGTCCTGGGATTACATGCTATATGTTACCATTCAGGCATACTCTTTTTCTCATTTTTCTGGGTGATCTCTGTGTCCCCCTACTTCCTCCCTCCCCCTCTTTGTTTTTTTTGGGGGGGTGTTTGAGACAGGGTTTCTCTGTGTAGCCCTTGCTGTGCTGGAACTCACTCTGTAGACCAGGCTGGCCTCAAACTCAGAGATTGCCTGCCTCTGCCTCAGGAGCACTAAGATTAAAGGCGTGGACCACCACCACTTGGCCCTTCTTTCTTTACACAGGCTGGTCTGGAACTCACTCTGCACCCATGGTAATCACAAATTCATGGTCATCTTCCTGCCTCAGCCTCATGAATGATGGCATTATAGGTATGAGCCACTGTGCCTGGCCTTTGTTCCACTTTAGCTATGTTCCCTTTTCCTTATAAGAGACACAGTGGATTTCTCATTTTCCTGAGGGGTCCCGCAGCATAGCAGTTCCCTACCTGCTTGCTTGAGGTTTTTTCCCTTCTTGAGATTTCCTTTCTTAACCTCTGTGAGAGAGACTTATCGTTTAACCTTGGAGCTATCCAAGTCTCTATTGTGAAGGGAAAGACTTAGAAATGACTAAGAAAGACTTAGAAAACTAAACAAAGTTTAGTTTTTCTTGCCAGTCCTTTGGTTTGTTTCTCAGTCATCATTGTGTCTAAAACATGTATCCCAGGCTGCCCCTTGACTCCCCATTTATGTAGCCTATGCTGTCCTTGAATCATCTTGCTTAGGCTTTCCAGAGTGTTGGACTTTTTCATGACTTTTATCTCAGTTTTCAGAGGACTGAGACTTTTGTGACTAGAGGGAAAGTTAGGGGACCTATATGCAAAGAAATACAAAAAAAAAATAACAACCCCCCACCCCCATGGTTTTCTAAGTCCTGCAACTAGAGGGTGTTTTTTCTTTCTTTCTTTCTTTCTTTTTCTTTCTTTCTTTCTTTCTTTCTTTTCTTTTCTTTTCTTTTCTTTTCTTTTTTTTTTTTTTTTTTTTGAAACAAGGTCTCTATTATGTCTTCTTGGCTGGCCTGGAACTCGGAGATCTGCCTGCCTCTGACTTTTAAACACTGAGATTAAAGTCATGGCCTGCCGTGCCCAACTTTCTTTCTCTTAAGACAGGGTTTTTTCTGACCTCAAACTTTTGCCAGTCCTCCTGCCTCAGCCTCTTGGATGCTGGGATCACAGGTGTGCAGCACCACATGCTGCTCTGGTTATTAATTTTCCTGACCCCCTAGGCCAGTGTCAGAAGACTGGGCACTGAGAGACAAGACAGAAACAATGTCTCTCTATTATCACAAGGTCAAGCCTGTGGAAGGAACCCCCTTCCTGCCGTGACCCTTAGTCTTTTCTGCAGAGAGGACCTTCCCTTCCTGAGAGAAGAGAAGAAAGGGCTCCTTTGCTCTCTCAGGGTTTCCTGCTGCCTCGAGCCTTGATTCACCCCTTGATCAAAAGAGGAGACCCAGGTTGTGGCCTTGGTATGAAAGGACAGAAGCAGGAAATGGGTCATCCTAGATCTGGAGAAGGTGCAAGGGGGCAAGGGACAGAGGACTTCACTACATTTCTGTAAGTTTTAGGTGACTTTGGCCTGGCTCAAAGGAAGGTTTTCCATGGTGTTTACAAATCTCCTGTGTACTTTTTTAGTGGCCCACCCTGGATTCCAAGTTTACTGCAGTAGCTAATTTTATCTGCTTTGCTAAAGGTAGAGCTCTCAGGAGCCTAAGGAGATGAATGCTGGCATTGAGAGATGGTCCACAGGACAGAAATGAACTCAGCTGAAATCTGAGTAAGTTCTGCTTTGAGGCCACAGGCTACTTTCAGGCTGGGAACCCAGAGAGCTGGCCTGAGCAGAGAGCACTGAACGGGGTGAGCCCCTTGGCTTAGCATTTCAACAAGTTGTATACCACTAACTCAGCTCAACCTGTACTTCTCTTTCTAGTTTGACTTAATGCAGTCTCTCCCTGTTCATATCCCTCCGGGTCTTGCTTAATTTGAGTCCTTTGTGAAGACTCCTTGCCGAGGCTATAATTTGAGTTCTAAATCTGTCGGTGGACCATGTGGACGCGTTTCAACTCGAGCTATTTTCTTCTGTGGAGAAGCACTTGGAGAGTTTCCTGGGTCCTCAGCTCCTGGGATAGTCAAGTCCGGGCAGGAGGCTACTGCAGACCTGTTTTCTTTCTAAGGCTTCTTGCTGGTCATTTGTAGGCACTGCCCTCAGTGAAGAGGAGAGATGGTGAGGAGCTTGGGGGTTAGGGTGAGTGTCCTGGGAGGAGATGGACCTGCATATATTTATCACTTGGAAGGAAGTCCAGCTCAGATAGTGTTAAAAAAGAGGTAACTGGTGTTTCTTGTATCGTTTGTTACTGTAACAAAATGGCTGAGTCAGGCTACTTTATGAAGAAGTTTATTGAGTCTTGAGCTAGCATAGGGTGTTACATGGCAAGAGTCAGGAGCAGGCTGTTATTGTGTGTGTATGTGTATATAACTGTACATATGCACACATGTACTTTATTATTATTGTTATTATTATTATTATTCATTTTTCAAGACAAGGTTTCTCTGTGTAGCTCTTGCTGTCCTGGAACTTGCTCTGTAGAAGAGGCTGGCCTCAGACTCAGACATCCACTTGTTTCTGCTTCCTGAGTGCTGGGATTAAACCCATGTGCCACACTCAGCTTTTTTTAAAAAATATTTTATGTTTATATATATGTGCCTCAGTGTATGTATGTGTACCACATATGTGCATGAGAGCTGGAGGATATCAGAAAAGGGAATTGAATTCTCTGGAACTGTGGGCACTGGGAAATGAACCTGGGTTCTATGCAAGAGCAGTAAGTGCTCCCAACTGCTGAGCCATCTCCCCAGTTTTTCTCTTAAAAGGTCACCAGATTTAACCAAGGGAGCGTCACCCTAAGGATTAATTCTCTTTAATTCCAAAGCCACCCTCCATGTTGTTGATTGGACCCAGGTTCTCATGAATACTAAGCAAGTGCTTTTGCTGTTGAACTGCACTGAGCTGTATCTCCAGTCTTCAAATATTTTTTAAACATTAAAAAATTTTAATTTTATGTGTATGGGTGTTTTGCCTGCATGTAAGTCTGTATACCTCATCCATACAGTGTCAAAAGAGGGTGTTGAATTCCTGGAACTGGACTTACTGGTGGTTGTGAGTTACTTTGTAGGGCTGGGAATTGAACTTGGATCCTCTGGAAGAGCAGTTAGTGTTCTTTTTTTTTTTTTTTTTTTTTTTTTTTTTTTTTTTTGGTTTTTTGAGACAGGGTTTCTCTGTGTAGCTTTGCGCCTTTCCTGGATCTCACTTGGTAGTCCAGGCTGGCCTCGAACTCACAGAGATCCGCCTGGCTCTGCCTCCCGAGTGCTGGGACTAAAGGCGTGCGCCACCACCGCCCGGCCAGTTAGTGTTCTTAACTACTGAGCCATCTCTCCAGCCCCTATCCCCCCAATTTTTTTGTTTTAATTGTGAGACAGCATCTTGATAAGTTGCCTAGGCTGGCCTTGAACTCACTTTGTTGTTCAAGAAGGACTTGATCTTGGAATCCTTTTGTCTCAGCCTCTGGAGTAACTACTATTACAGGTTTGTACCACTAACGCCACACCAAAGGACTCGTGTCTAAGTAGCATATAGCCTGGTTAAATTTCCACCCTCTGTTTGGCAGAGGGACATGGTTTAGACAAGGTCTCCTGGAGCTTCTCGGGTATGCTTGCTATGTGACCAAGACTGGCCTCAAACTGCTGCTCCTCTTGCCTCCTATCTCCCCAGTGCTGAGACGACAGACCGATGCCACCCCACTTGGCTATAAACCTAAGGACAGCACGTTGTGGTTTCTGTGTGGAGGACACTTAAACCACACCCACACCATAGCAGAGATGACACCTCTTTTTAGGAGGCTTCCCTTTTTCATTCATTCTTTTTGGTTTTTTTGAGACAGGGTTTCTCTGTAGTTTTGGCGCCTGTCCTGGATCTCGATCTGTAGACCAGGCTGGCCTCACAGAGATCCGCCTGGCTCTACCTCAAGTGCTGGGACTAAGTGCGCCACTGCTGCCCAGCACTTTTTTGGCTTTTTTGAGATAGGGTTTTTGTGTGTAGCTCTGACTGTCCTGGAACTCACTCTGTAGTCCAGGCTGGCCTTGCACCAGAGATTCACTTTGCCTTTGCCTCCTGAGTGCTGGGATTAATTTTCAACACCACTACCACCTGGCTCCCTTTTTCCATTCCTTTTTTTTTTTCCTTTGAGACAAGGTTTCTCTGTGTAACAGCCCTAGCTGTCCTGATACTAGCTCTGTAGCTCAGGCTGGCCTCAAATTCACGGAGATCTGCCAGCTTCTGCCTCCCCAGTGCTAGGATTAAAGGTGTGTGCCACCATTGCCCGGCCTTTTCCCTTTTTTATTCTTTTTTTTTTTTTTTTTTCCAGAGCTGAGGACCGAACCCAGGGCTTTCTGCTTGCTAAGCAAGCGCTCTACCACTGAGCCAAATCCCAACCCCCTTTTTCATTCTTAAAGGAGATTTTTTTTCCCCCTAGTGGTGTGGCTTACCAGGTTATATCACAAAACCAGCATTGTTATAAATATTGGAACACACTGCTGTGAAGGTGATAACTCCTGCCAGAGGTGCTCAGTAAACTTGAGGGAATCAGTGAATCAGAGGTAATGGACTAGCTGGTTAGCACAGGTTGGTTATGATGCTCATGGTGTTAGGGCCCTAGCCTGGACTCTCAGATCAGAAGGGTCTTGGTACTCTGATAAGGCTAAATATCCTCAGAGAGAAACAAATGTTCGAAGTTTTTCACTTTTTCTGTGTTCTCTTACCAGATATGAGAAAGATTTGCTATGTGGCAGGCACTTGTATTTGCTTTGGCCTTGGCATCTCCCTCTGTTAAATGGGGTAATTTGTGAGTGAAGGGCAAGTACAGAGATGGGTAACTAATTAGACTGGAGGCAAAATAGAAGATGATAATGAACTTGAAGAATTATGGGAAGCCAAAAACTAGGTGAGCTACAATCTTAAAGGATCCTGTCCACATTTTGAAACAGTATAGGATGTGAAGCAGTTACATGGTGAGCTTCAGAACCTTGAAAAATGAACCTTTTTCATGGTAATGGATCAGATTTGGAAACAAAAGACCGGGAAAGTGACACACAAAGGCATTTGACTACACATAATAATGGTACTTTGAGAAGACCAGTGTGTGGCTTAGTGCCCACATGGAGATCAGAATTCACCTGAGCTCCGGGACCCAGGTTTAGAGTTGTGGAGGTGCTAACTCAGTTTCTGAGTCTGAGAGGAGTCTGGGGCAAGGTGGATTGGGAATGAGGGGGCAGGATACTTGCATCCCCACACCCACTCCCACTCTTTGGGATAGGTTTTTCTATGCAGCTGTGGCTGTACTGACTATGTAGCCCAGACTGGCCTCAGCCTCATGATCCTCTAACTTAGGAACCTCCTGCCTCCTAAGGGCTGCTAGTACAGGCATGTGCCTCCATGCCCACATAGGATATTCTATTTTTTTTAGTGGTTTTTTTTTCTTAGTAATTAGTGAAAGCCCTATAATCACTGTGGGTGAATAGTGTGGCAACAGATGGATAAAACCCAGGGGGAAAATAATGGGTGAAAATCTGAGCCAGGCCCTCCCATGTTGGAAAAAAGTCAGAGTCTTTTATAGCCTGGGCTGGCTTTAAACTGTATACTTACCCCAGAATGGCCTTCATTACTGATCCTCCTGCCTCTGCTTCCTTAGTGCTAGGATTATAGACGTGTACCAGTGTGCTTAGTGACTTTGGCCTTTTTTGTTTGGAGGCAGCGTCTCACATAAAATTAGGATTGTCTGTCTGTTTGTCATCTATCTATGTAAACAGGTAGAAATCTGTAGACCTGGCCAGCCTTGAATCTATAATCATGCAGGGATTAAAGGTTATGTTACCATGCCCACCAATCTTAGACTCTGAAATAGTTTTTGGTTTGTATATGTGTATATACATTAAATTAATTAGTTTGTTTGTTTGAGACAGGGTTCCTCACTGGTCACAGTAGGGCAGGCTTGGTTGGCCAGGGAGCTCCAGCGAGTGTTGGGATTACAGGGTATTTTTACCTGGGTTCTGGGGCTAGAAGTCAGGTTCTTATGTTTGCCAGGCATGCACGTTGTGTTTTTGAGACAGGGACTTACTGTGTCACCCAGGTTGCAATCAAACGTGACAATCCTGCTTTAGCCTCCTAGTGCTGGAATTATAGGCATGAGCCACTGTGCAAGCTAGTATTTATTTATTTATTTGTTTTTTTTTTTTGAGACAAGGTTTCTCTGTGTAGCCCTGGCAATCCTGGTACTAGTTCTGTAGACCAGGCTGGGCTCCCGAACTCAGAGATCTACGTCCCTCTAAAGGCATCCCTCTAAAGGGTCCCACCACCACCTGGCTATTTTTATTTATTTAATTAAAAAAATTACATTTTTTTACTTATTTGTGTGTATGTATGTATATATGTATATGCATATGCAAAATAAGCAATTTAAGAGATTTACTCACCCCCTGAAATTCCACTGTCTCTTGAGCCACAGATGTTGCTTGTGGATGGTGGCGCCTCTACTATGTCTGTTTATCTAACAGGAAAATCTTTGAACTTTTTTTGAAGGATCTTTACAGCAATAAAAAGCCTTTTGTAGTTAGAAATGTATTGATCTAAGTACATTAATCCAGCATAATGTAATGTGGTTATCAGTCGGTGGGTATTGCTGAAACGCATGTGGGTCTAAACACTGCCTGGCTGAGGAAGTGTTGATTTATGTAACTGAAATAGCCAGGGAAGTCAGGGTTTCCTTCCTGCTGGAGACAGCACTGGGGGCATTTGGTCCCTGTGGGATGTTGAGGATAAGAAATAAGCAGTCTCTTTGGGAACTGGGAAATAACTACTGTATAGGGTGGTTCCATCTAAATGAATGGAAGTGTTATTTGTAATGCCCAGTGCTCTGCCTTGCTTCTGTTTGCAACACCACCCTTTGTGTATAGTATGTACCACTGAGTGGATAAATTCCCATAAACTGGCCTGTAAAGGGTACGTGAGTACTTAAGGAAGAGTTCTAGCCGGGCACGTGGTAAATACCAATAATTCTAACATTTGGGCGGCTGATTCGGGAGTGGGGGTGGGTTGTAAGTTTTCAGTCCAGCCTAGACAACATAGTGAGACTTCTCACTCCCTACTCCCTCACAAAAAAGAGCTCTGCTTATGGCAGGTTATCCTGTGTTGCCATCAGTAAGGTAATTTACTTATTTATTTAAGTTACATCCATTTATTTATTGTGAGAAGGCATATGGTCAGAGGACAACTTTTCCAGTGGCTTCTCCCCTTCTACCATGTGGGTCCCAGGGATTAACCTCACGTTGTCAAGTGAATAAAGTTTTTATTTATTATTGTGGTTCTGAGGTTGAGAACCTAGGCTCTCAGTCTCACTAGGCAAGTACTCTTATATTGAACTACATCTCCAGTACCATTTAAAATATTATTATTATATTGCTTGATTGGTTGATACAGGGTCTCACTGTATAGCTTTAGCTGGCCTCTACTTCTGGAGTGAGATATGCTGCTGGATGTAGTACCACACACATCTTTAATCACAGCACTCAGGAGACAAAGGCAGGTATATCTCTGAGTTAGAGGCCTGCCTGGTCTATGGAGTGAGTTCTAGGATAGCCATGGCTGAAGAAAGAGACCCTGTCTCCAAGAAAAGAAAAAGGTGTATGCTACCACACCTGGCCTGGCTGCTGCTATTATTATTAGTAGTAACAGCGGTATTGTGGTGCTGGGGATCAAATCTTTGCTTTGTGAATATTTATTAATTATTTAAAATAAGTTTTATGTGTATGGGTTGTATTAATTAGGGTTCTCTAGAGTAACAGAATTTATAGAATGAATCTCTCTCAATATATAGGGAAAGGGGGGTTATTGGAATGATTGATAGGCTGCAGTCCAGGTAATCCAACAGTGGCAGGCTGTGAACAGAAAGAATCCAATAGTTGTTTAGTCTCCAAGCCTGGATGTCTCAGCTGCTCTTCAGTATATGCTGGAGTCTTGAAGAAGTAGGTTCCAATGCCAGTGAAGGAATGGATGTGTCAGCAAGTTGAGGGCAAGCAGACAAACAGCCAAAGTTTCCTTCTTCTATGTCCTATTAGACTTCCAGCAGAAGGTGTGGCCCAGATTAAAGGTGTGTCTTCTCACCTCAAGATCCAGATCAAAGCATGTGTCTGATGTCTCAAAGGTTCGGACTAGAAGTGGGTTCAACCACTTCAAACCAAGCAAAAAAATTTCTCACAAGTGTGCCCTTCATTTCTGGATTGTAGTTCATTCCAGATGTAGTCAAGTTGACAACCAAAAATTACATTGGGTGTTTGGCTTATATGCATGTCAGTGTACCGCATGTATCCTAGTACCCAAGCAAGTCAGAAGGGGGCTTAGGATCCCGTACTGGAGTTACAGATGGTTGTGAGCTGCTATGTGGGTGCTAGGAATTGAATCCAGGCTTCTGTAAGAGTAGCCAATGCTTTTTTTTTAATTAAGAAATTTTTTATTCATTTGACATAACAACCACAGATGCCCCCTCATCCCTCCCTCTGCCCCCCCAAACTCCCCCCTCCCCAGTTCACCCCCCATCCCCTCCTCTGAAAAGATATAGCCTGGCACATTCAGCTGAGGTAGTTTCAAGCCCCTCCCCCTGCAATCAAGGCTGTGCAAGGTGTCCCATCATAGGCAATGGGCTCCAGAAAGCCAGTTCATGCACCAGGGATAGATCCTATTCCCACTGTCAAGGGACCCCTCAAACAGACCAAGCTACACAACTGTCTTGCCCATGCAGAGGGCCTAGTCCAGTCCCATGCAGGCTTCACAGCTGTCGGTACAAATTTCATGAGTTCCCACTGGCTTGGTTTGATTGTCTCTGTAGGTTTCCCCATCATGTTCTTGATGTCCTTGTTCTTAGAATTCCTCTTCCCTCTCTTCGACTGGACTTCTGGAGCGGGGTGGGCCTAGTGCTTAGCCATGGCTCTCTGCTTCTGTTTCCATCAGTTACTGGATGAATAGCCAATGCTCTTTAACCATTGAGCCATCAATCCCAGTTCCATAAATGCCTTAAACTTTTTTACATTTATTTATTTATTTGTTTGTATATGTGAATGGGTGTTTAGTACATGCCATGGCACATGTGTGGAGGTCAGAAGATGACTTTCAGGAGTCAGTCCTTTTCTGCCTCATGGGCCCAGGGGATTGAGCTCAGATCATTAGGCCTGGGCAGCAAGTAACTTTACCCATTGAGCCATCTTGCCATCCCTTCCTGTTTTTAAAAAACAATTTAGTGCTGAGCGGTGGTGGTACAAGCCTTTAATCCTAGCACTCAGGAGGCAGGGGCAGGCAGATCTATGAGGCCAGCTTGGTCTACCAAGCAAGTTCCAGGACAGCCAGAGCTACACATAGAAACCCTGTCTCAGAAAACAACAACAATAACAAAAAAGAAAAAAGAAAAAAAAAAAAAAAGAAAAAGAAAGAAAGAAGGAAAGAAAGAAATTAGGGCTAAAGATGTAACTCAATTGGTAGAGGACTACAGAGCATGCACAAAGCCCAGAATACTTCCTGCATCAGTATGACGGATGTAGGAAGATCAGGGGTTGTTGGCTACATAGGAAGTTTGATACATGAGATACACAAGCAAATACATAACTTAGTTTAAATTTAAACATTTGAAGTGTGAAGTTAACTGGTTGATGTAATTGCCCAAGCCAGCAAAACATAGTGTTTGCTTGCCTGAAGTGAGTGCTGGGTGTCACTGGTCTGGAATTTAGCAGAATGTGGTGGCTCTCACTGAGCTGCCAGCCCATCTGCAGACAAGGAGACAAGCATGAACACCATGGGCTTTCCTGGAGGACACCCCTTGGTGCTGCAGCCAGTCTCTTTGGGAGCCTGAGTGTCTATTTCTGGGAGGTTTTGAAGTGAAACTTCACTGCCCATCTAACTTCCTCACCTAGCTTCTGTTTCCTTCCTGGAGACAGAGACCAGGAGGCTCTGTGGCATTTGTGAGGTTTATGATGGCTGTTGGCAGTAGTTGATCCATGGCAACAGAGAGCAGAATGCCCAGCTTTTAGTCTCTGGAAACACACCATGTGTTTCTGGAGTCCTGTGGCATTCCCTCATGGCAGAGGTATTATACAGAAGGTAATAGCTAGCAAAACCCTTCCCAACTTGAAGCTTTTCTTTTTTCTTTTCCTTTTTTTTTTTTTTTTTTTTTTTGGTGTGGTGCTGTGTATGGAAACAAGACACCTGCTCATGTTTGGCAAGCCCTGAGACGTACAGCTACTTTCTTACCTGTACCTCCCCACCTGCTTTAATTAATTTTTTTGAGACAGGGTCTTGCTATGTTACCCAGGCTGCCTGGGGCACCATCTTTCTGTCTCCCTGTTTTGGCTATAGGGTTAGAAGATCTTCCTTTGTAGCCCAGATTGGTCTTCAAACCCTATGCTTAAAGAATCTCCCTACTGTGTGTTCTCAAGTAGCCATGACTGCAGGACTACCTGGTTTTGGTTTTTGTTTTAGTAGGTTTTTTTTTTTTTTTTTTCCCTCCTGAGGGTCTTGCTGTGTAGCCTAGGCCAGCTTGGAATTCAGGGATCCTTGAGCACTGCTGGAATGACAGGTGTGTACCACTGTTCCTGGCTGGCATTAAATTCCCACAGTACTCCTCTCTCACTCATACAGTTCTGGGATTATAGTAGGCACCATCCTATTGGATTCAAATAAAAAATTTAGGGCTGGAGATATGGCCTAGTGCTTAAGACTGCTTGCTGCTCTTCCAGAGGATTCAAGCAACCACCTGTTAACTACAGCTTCAGGGGATCCAACGCCCTCTTCTGGCCTCCTTGGGTATCTGCATACATGGGACAGACAGATGTATAAATAGAAATCTTTTTTAAAAAAAATTAAGCTGGGTTTGGTACTGTACATCTTTATTCCTGGTACTTGAGAAGCAGAGGCAGGTTGATCTCTGTGAGTCTGAGGCAAGTCTGTTCTACAGAATAAACCCAAAAGTATTTAAAAAAAAATTATTAACAAATTCTGAGCCAGGCGGTGGTGGCACTCGCCTTTAATCCCAGCACTCGGGAGGCAGAGGCAGGCGGATCTCTGTGAGTTCGAGGCCAGTCTGGTCTACAGAGCGAGTTCCAGGACAGTTGCAAAGCTACACAGAGAAACCCTGTCTCAAGAAGAAAAAAAAAAAAAAAAAAATTCTGAGCTGCGTGGTGGCGGTGCATGCCTCTTGGGAAACAGAAGCAGGCGGATCTCTGTGAGTTCTAGGACAGCCAGGGCTACACAGAGAAACCCTGTCTTGAAAAACCCAAAAAAGAGAAAGAAAAAGAAAAAAACAATTAAGAAATTCTAACAAGGACTGGAGAGATGGCTCAGCAGTTAAAAGCACTAACTGCTCTTACGGAGGACCTGGGTTCAATTCCCAGTAACTACATGGCAGCTCATAAGATCTGATACCCTCAAGCTAGGACACCCTCACACTTACATACATGCAGGCAAAACACCAATGCACATAAAATAAAAATAAATAAATAAATAATTTAAAAAATTCAGACAAGGAAGATAGACTTTTTTTTTTCTTTTTTTTTTTTTTTTTTTGCACAGGATCTCTGATATCTCAGACTGACCACAAACTCACCATGGAGTCCTGGGTGACCTTGAACTTCCAATCCTCCTGTCTGTATCTTCTTAGTGCTGGGATGATAGGCATGCATTCCTCAGCCAGTTTATGTGCTCTTATAGAACCCAAGGCTTTGTGCATGCTAGTTGCTGATTGCATGGGGAAAGTGAGAGTTCCAGTAGCTGGCTGACTGCTGTCATGCATTATAATGTTAGGAGTGCATGGGTTCCCTTTGCCCTTGTATCTTCCTCTTATAGTGGACTAGGAAGGTGCCATTTTGACATTACTGTACGGGAGTGAGGCTGGAAGTCTCAGGCTTGATGGTAATCCACTCAGGTCAGTGATTGGACAGGTGTTTTCCTTAACTATGGGTTGTGTGTCAGGGCTGCAGGCAGAGAGAGGGTGAGTTCTCATTTAGGGAACAATAGGGTGTGAGGGGAGTAGGAAGAGGGCTCTAAAGGAGAGTTCCTGATAGTCTGTTTTTTTCTTTGCACCCAAATACTGACTTGGGAGATGGAGAGATAGACCCAGATTGGAAGTAGCTGTGGACAAGTAGTGCCACCGTGCTAGTGATTAGCTTCCACCTCTGGGCTTCTACTGCCCTTGAGAAGTGGAAACTTGCTTCGTTCTTATTCCCTCTCTTCCTGAGAACTCTGTTCACACTCTTAGTTCTTGTGCCCCAATTTGAGCACAGGAAACCAGTTCATGCTCTCCTTTTTTTTTTTTTTTTTAAATCATAAAGTTCTTTGTGAGAGGGTCTGGCTGCTGTACCTACAAACTCATGGGGAGGGTGGCCAACTGGAGCATTTATCCGCTTGTGCTGTCACCAGGTGACCTTCAGGGATATGTTTTGGAGGGGCTGCCAGGGAGGTGTGGGGAGAATCAAGAAGCAGACATAGCAGTGCCGCTTTTGGTTTAGCAGTTGTGGAGTTGGTTCCTTCTGGGATGGAACTCAGGTCATCACTTTACCTGTGGAGGCTGTCCTGTTTTTTTGCTGTATGAATGGACCGTTGGAGGCCATGCTTGCAGCACAAATCTTGTAGCACTCCTCCCCTGCAGACTTGAACTTGAGTGTGGGTAGTGCCATCTGCTACCCTGGGACCAAGGATAGGTACCTAATTATAAGTGGACTAGTTGGCCAGGCGGTAGTAGTGCACACCTTTAATCCCAGCACTCGGGAGGCAGAGGCAGGCAATCTCTGTGAGTTTGAGGCCAGCCTGGTCTACAGAGTGAGTTCTAGGACAGGCACCAAGCTACACAGAGAAACCCTGTCTCAAAAAACAAACAAACAAACAAAAAGTGGCCTAGTCTTTGATACTGTGTCCTCACCTGTGGTGTAGGTATTGAGTACACAGAGGCACTCCATTAAGGCAGCTGTTACAGAGCTAGCACAGCTGTCTACTTAAGGTTGGACAGGTTAAAGCTTCCCAGGAACAAGCTAGTCCATTGTTGTATGACAAAAACTTTTCCTGGGGGGATGCACACACATGTCCACTCACCCCGGATAGAGAGCACACGGCACACCAAAGTATGAACACCATCAAAGTTCAACTTGGTGAACCAAAGAGTTTTATTGGGGTTACTTACATAAGAAATGACTCAAAGACAGCTGCATCACCAAAGCCCACCCCAGCAGGGGTGACAGCTTACAAAGCTGGGAGCATGGAGCACACTGCACAGTTTTCAGGCAGTTGAACAGGTTGACCAGTGACATTTCCAGGTGTCTTAGTTGGTCTAAACTTTTTCCAGGCAGCTGGGATAGTTCCTGCTTCTGCCAGGCAAGCAGGTCTGGTCTCTAGTCTTTGCAGCTTAGTTCTGCTTACTCTGGCAGGGAGGGGCCTCGTGAATCTGGTCAGTTTCAGGGACTACCTTCCTGCTTAACGAGCTTCCTTTTGGGATGGAATGTTTAAATCTCAGAGGAGAAGGGAGGGAAGAGGAGTGGACAGCAGGGGAGGGGAGTAGAGGGAAGGGGTGGAGTAGAGGGAAGGGGAGAGTAGAGGGGAGGGGAGGGGAACATACACAATGTCTGTGCTGGGCCCCAGGCCCGATACTTGGGATATGGACTTGCAGAGTCTACTGAAGGGTAACAGGGTGGATGGGGAAGAAGCTCATACCTTGTTGCATGGCCGTATGTGTCCTTGAGAAGACCTGACTTCAAGAGTCAGGGTATCACTAACCTTACTTGCTGAGGGTCAGGGATGGGGCTGGATCAAGAAGAACAGAGAATGCTGCAGCAAGGAGTGTCTATGCAGTAAAGAGATTGGAATTCCTTTTTTTTTTTTTTTTTTTTTTGAGACAGGATTTCTCTGTTTGTGTAATAGCCTTGGCTGTCCTAGAACTCACTTTGTAGACCAGGCTGGCCTCGAAATCACAGTGATCCCCTGCCTCTGTCTCCCAAGGGCTGGGATTAAAGACGTGCACCACCACGCCCAGCTAGAGTTTGGGTGTTCTAAGGGAGAGAGTGTAGGTGCAGTGGAGACCCTGTGTTGTCCCTTGACCTGATTTCCTTTGAACTCAACATTCTAGCATAGAAAAGCAAAGCCCAAAGTTGGTTTCAAACACAGAAAGTCTGAAATGTGCCCAAGTGTGATCCAGCATTGAGCACAAGGGGAACCAGATGTGGTAGCCTATGCCTGCAAGCCATCCACTAGGGCTGAAGCTGGAGATCAGTGTCAGTTCCATGACCACCTTACTTGGGCACCAGACTGCGACCCTGTCCCTAAAATAAATAAATAAACAGGGAGTCGAATTATATAGATTAAATTTAGTCCTGTCATCTAGACTCCTTGTAAGGATCTGAAATCTGTTAAGATTTATCCTGGCATGCTTCTAGACTTTCTTGGGGGTGGGAGTTGAGGCAGGCAGGGTCTTATTCAGTATCCTAAGCTAGCCTGGAATTCATGCTACCAACACCCAGAGATTTAGGCTTTATATTTAACCCTTTAAATGCCTCTGTTGGGTGGTTATCTTTCTTTCTTTTCCTTTTTTTTTTCCCCTTTGACATAAGGTCAGACTGTGGAGCCAGAGTTTGCCTCAGATTTGTAACTCTCCTGCTTCTACTTCAGCCTTCTGAGTTCTTAGATTGTACACATGTGCCACCATACCCAGTGAGGGTTGACTTTTGACATAACATGAGATTGTCTCCCCTCCCCTCAAAGTGCTGGGAATGGAATCTAGGGTCTAGCACATATTTAGCAAGCACTCTACCTCTGAGCTGGAACCCAGTGCTCATTTTACTTGTTGGAATCACCAAGTTCAAGACTGGCCTTGAACTCCCCTCTTTACCTTAGGCAGTTCTCGAACTTGGAGTACTTCTGCCTCAGCCACAGAAGTAGTTGGGATTCTCAGCCTCTGCCAGCAGGCCTGGCTTAAGTGAAGTCTTCCTGTTCTCATGCTATAGTGTGGGGCTGCTTTGCATGTAAGGAGGCATGGCTGTGTGCTGTGAAGGAGAAAATAAAGTGGAAAGAGCCCCTGTCTCTGTGTAGGGCAGGGCTTCTCATCCTAGAAGGGAAGCCCTGGGGAGGGTACATCTTCTCTCTTCTGGGTAAGGAGTGGGATGTGAACTGTAAATCACACGTAGACACAAAAGGAATATTGCTTGCCCAATAGTGATACATGCAGCCAAGGACAGCAGGAGATGTGCTTCCTGGTTGCAGCAAGACTTCAGAGCAGTTACTACTTAACCCTTTAGGGCACTGAGGTTGCTGGGAATCCTGTGGGAGCAAGGACAGCATCAGAGTCACCTGGAGACTTAAAAGCATGTTCTGGAGGCACAGGATGAGCGTAGGTGGACTTGGAATTCCATACTGTCAGGAGTGGGACATGGTGGTTGGCAACATGTAGAGCAACAGACTGGTATTGGGTTTTGATGAGTGGGTTTCTTCCCCCCCCCCTTTTTAATTAGAAAACAACTTATTATTGTGTATGTGTAAGTACATGTTGTGTGAGCCTGTGCCATGACTTTCATGTGGCGGTCGGAGGACAACTTCATGCAGTGGGTTCTCTTCTTTTCATCTTTACATGGCTTCTGGGGATTGAACTCAGGTCACCAGGCTTGTGTGGCAAGCATTGGTACCCACTGAGCCACCTGGGCAGTTCTAGTACTTTTTTTTTTTTGTCTTGTTTTTGTTTTTCAAGATAGGGTTTCTCTGTGTAACAGCCCTGGCTGCCCTGGAACTCTGTAGACCAACTTGAATTCTCAGAGATAGATCTGTCTGCCTCTGCTTAGTACTGGGATTAAAGGGTGTGCCACCATACCCAGCCTCTAGTGTTTTTTTTTTTTTTTCTTTTCTTTTTTAAGAATAAGTTAGAGCTGGGTGTTGGTGGCACATGCCTTTAATCACAGCACTTACTTGGGAGGCAGAGGCAGGTGAATCTCAGTGAGTTTAAGGCCAGCCTCGTCTACAAAGTGAGTTCCAGGACAGCCAGGACTGTTACACAGAGAAACCCTGTCTTGAAATCCAAAAAAGAAAAAAAAAAAAAAAAGAATAAGTTAGAAAAAATAAAAACAAAATAGAAGAAGCTTGAAAGCTGGGCAGTGGTGGCGCACGCCTTTAATCCCAGCACTTGGGAGGCAGAGGCAGGTGGATCTCTGTGAGTTTGAGGCCAGCCTGGTCTACAAAGCAAGTTCCAGGACAGCCAGGACTGTTAACATAGAGAAACTCTGTCTTGAAAAACCAAAAAAAAAAAAAAAAAAAAAAAAAAAGAAAGAAAGAAAGAAAGAAAGCTTGGTACAATTTATTATTTTCTTCTGTGTTGCCCAGAATCAAAGCTAGGTTTTGTGTATTCTAGGCCAGTGTTCTACCACAGAGGCTTCATCCTCGTCCCCGTGTACTTTCATTTTCTTTTGTTTTGTGAGAAAGGGTCTTTCTGTATCCCAAGCTGGCTTCAGGTTTTTTTCTTTCTTTCTTTTTTTTTTTTTTTTTTTTTTTTTTTTTGGCTTTTTGAGCTTGTCCTGGAACTCTGTAGATCAGGCTGGTCTTGAACTCACAGAGATCCACCTAGCTCTGCCTCCTGAGTGCTGGGATTAAAGGCGTGCGCCACCACCACCCAGCCTGCTGGCTTCAGTTTTAAGCAGTCCTCCTTCCTCTGCCTCCTAAGTGCTGGGGAATCATGCCTGCATCACCACACTTGCCTTGTTTATTCCTGTAAAGATTTTCTGAAGAAACAAATAGGGGCCTTGCACCACTGTTTGATAATAGTAATCTCAAAGTGGTCAAAACCTACAGTCATTGCTGCTTTGCTTGTGAACCTACATGGACACTTCATTATATGCAGATTTTTGTTTTTGTTTTTGGGATAGGGTCTTACTGTAACTTAGGCTGTCCTCGAACTTGCAATGATCCCCCTGCCTCAGCTTTCCAGGTTCTAGGGTTAGGTCTAGGGTTAGGTCTGAAGAGATGGTTCAGTATTTAAGAATACTTACTTACTGGTGGGGTTGGAGAGGTGGCTCAGTAGTTAAGAACACTGACTGTTCTTCCAGAGGACCTGGGTTCAGTTCCCAGTACCCACATGGCAGTTTCTGTAACTGCAGTTCCAGGGGATGTGACACCATCATACAAACATATACATGCAGGCAAAACAAAACAAAACAAAACAAAAAAACAAAATTAAAAAAAAATACTTAACTGCTTTTCCAGTATCCACATGGTGGCTTACAACCATCTGTAACTGCAGTTCAGGGGATCCCATTACTGTCTTAGTCAGGGTTTCTGTTGCTATGATGAAACACCATGACCAAAGCAAGCAGGGGAGGAAAGGGTTTTTTTGGCTTACACTTCCACATCACTGTTCATCATCTAAGGAAATCAGGACAGGAACTCAAATAGCGAAGGAACCTGGGACAAGAGCTGACGTAGAGGCCATGGAGGAGTACTGCTTATTGGCTTGCTCCCCACAGCTTGTTCAGCCTGCTTTTTTAAAAAAATAGAACCCAGGACCACCAGCCCGGGGTGGACCCACCTGCAATGGGCTGAGCCCTCCCTATTAGTAAGTAATTAAGAAAATGCACTAGAAACTTGCCTAGCCCAATCTTATGGAGGCTTGTTCTCAATTTGAGTTCCCCTCCATTCAGATGAACCTAGCTTGTGTTGAGTTGACCTAAAACTAGCCAGCACATACACCTTCTTTTGACTTCTGCACATGTGATGGACTTCTGTACATGCCCACAAATACTCATACATAATAAATAAAAATACATGAAAAGTTCCAAGGTTATATCTATGAGATACTATATCCAGTTGGTTTCAGACTCTTGAGTTTATTTATCTGTGGTGCTGGGATTGGACTCACTGAGTTTCATATGCTACTCTCAGACTCCTGAGTTTAAATGATCTTCCCGCCTCTTGAACAGCTGGTTCTGCAGCCATGTGCTGTCATGTCCAGATACCAACCCCACTTTTATTGTCTTGGTTCTGGGAATAGAACCCAATTCTTCATCTATGCCAAGCATGAGTTCTACTCTATTAATGAGCAATACCACCAGCCTGGCCCTGCCACTAGTATTTTCTTTAAACATTTATTTATTTTGTACACACACACACACACACACACACACACACACACAAAATTACAGGAGTCAATTTTCTCCCACCATGTGGGGTCCCAGGGATTGAACTCAGGTTGTTAGGCTTGGCAGTAAGCATCTTTACCTAATGAGCTTGAAGCTGGCCTTTTCATCCCCCTTTTCCAATTATTATGTTATAGTTCAATCCAGCCTGCTGCTCTGCTGTTCTGGATGCCTGGAATGCTTTCTATAATTCATCTGTTAGGAGCTTCCTCAAATATCTCATCGTCAGAGAGGGGCTTAGTTCTTCCTCTGTGACTCAACCTGCTGGTCTTTCCTCTTTCTTCCTTCTCTTCTTTTCCCCTCTCTTTCCTTCATACTGGGGTGTATCATACTGCATGCCTTGGTCCTGGAAATCAGACTAGGGTGGTGAGACAATGAGGAAAGAACAGACACATATACAGAGAAGTTGGGATCAGGTGGACTGTGCTTGCTCTGATCTATGGCAACTACTATACTACAACCTGGCACCTGAGGGTGTTTATTATTATGTGTAGCACAGGAGGAGGAGTGAGCTAGCCTGGGTAGGAGGTTCTATAGGGGAGCAGTCTCCTGTAGTGTCCTGGAGGAGGAAGCTGTGCTTACTAGTTTTTGTACAACTGCCAACTTTTGAACTGGGATCAGAGGAAGGATTTGCAATGCCTCTGAACCTCACCCCAGGAAAAGGCTTTGCCAATTCCCATGTGTCCACACATTGGGTCCTTGACTCGGCTAGGCCCATGCAAACAATACACAGTCACCCAGGACTTCATCCACTCTCTACACAGTCACCCAGGACTTCATCCACTCCCTACACAGTCACCCAGGACTTCATCCACTCTCTACACAGTCACCCAGGACTTCATCCACTCCCTACACAGTCACCCAGGACTTCATCCACTCCCTACACAGTCACCCAGGACTTCATCCACTCCCTACACAGTCACCCAGGACTTCATCCACTCCCTACACAGTCACCCAGGACTTCATCCACTCTCTACACAGTCACCCAGGACTTCATCCACTCCCTACACAGTCACCCAGGACTTCATCCACTCTCTACACAGTCACCCAGGACTTCATCCACTCCCTACACAGTCACTCAGGACTTCATCCACTCTCTACACAGTCACCCAGGACTTCATCTACTCTACACAGTTACCCAGGACTTCATCCACTCTTTACACTTTCACCCAGGGCTTCCTACACTGGGGATAGAACCCAGGACATCCACATGATAAGAAAGCCCTCTAGAACTAACCTAGCTTTAGCTTTCTGCTTTACTTTGAAACAGGGTCTGTCTAAATGCCAGACTTTGTGAAAAGAAATTTCTTGGGGGACCTGACACTGTTTAAGTTACCCAAGTTGGCCTTGAACTCACTTTGTAGCTCAGGGTGCCTCAAGCCTCTCTGGTAGCAGGATGATGGGCATGTGTCCCTAGGTCAGATGGCTCTTTTTTTTTTTTTTTTTTTTTTTTGGTTTTTCAAGACAGGGTTTCTCTGTAGCTTTGCGCCTTTCCTGGGACTCACTTGGTAGCCCAGGCTGGCCTCGAACTCACAGAGATCCGCCTGGCTCTGCCTCCCGAGTGCTGGGATCAAAGGCGTGCGCCACCACCGCCCGGCGGCTCTTTTTTTTTTTTTTTTTTTTTTTAAATACTGCTGGGAACATAATCTAGGGCCTCTAGCTTGCTAGTCACTGGCTTATTTCTTGAACTGCAGCTGAGTCCAGCTGAGTCTCCCCCTTCTCTCTTCCTCATTTTAGTTTTTTGAGACTGGATCTCCTGTGACTCAAATTAGCCATGAGCTCCTGATCCTTCTGCTCTGCTTCCTGAGTGCTGGATGACAGATGTGCACTTGATTCTTAGGAATGCATTCTGTAAACTGGGGTCGTTCTGTCTTTCTGTGAGCTTGTAGAGTATGTTTCTGCTGGCCTCTCACCTGTGAAGCTCTTGGGACCCTTGTTCTCCTAGTTCTTGGTAGGAATGCATTTTAAGTTTTGTTCACCAGAAACTTGAAAGGAACTTTCGAACTGAAAAGTGTAGTGTTGCCGGGCATGGTGGCGTACACTTTTAGTCCCAGCACTTGAGAGGCAGAGGCAGGTGGATGAGTTTGAGGCCAAACCAAATCAAAACAACAACAAAAAAAAAAAAAAAAAAAAAAAAGAAAAAAGAAAAATTAAAGTGCATGGGCCAGCCCCAGCTTTTGCTATAAAAGGAGACATGAACATGGAGTTTAGCCCCCAAGGTTTTTTTCTTCTTCTCCCCTTCAGTACCTTCATTGTGTAGGAACAGGCTCAGATGTTAGTTTATTTAATAGTGTATTTAAAAGATAATTAGACTATTTTTACAGTGGTTGGGATATAAGGAGGGCCTGGCTATTATTAGCAAAGTTTTTTTTTTTTTTTTTAACTTTTCTTTCTCTCTGCTCTTCCCTGGGGTTCTGGCATGCTGGGCAAGGGTTCCACTGTTGAGCTACAGCTCCTGTTAGAGAAGTGTTTCGAAAGCGTTTCACTAACAGTTTGTTCGTAGAGCAGAGAGAGCAGAGGAAAACATGGCTGTTAATTAGGGTGTCTGCAGATGGACAGTGGAGTGAGTAGGTGATTGCCTCGTGTTTCTTAAGAGCCTGCCCAAAGCACCAGGGCAGAGAGATTTCCATCCAAGCAGCTAAGTCAAAAAGGGACCCCCAAAGGGCCTGCATCTACCATTACTTCATCATTTGTTCCCCTGGCTCTGCTGCTGTCACAGAAGGAAACCTTTTGGTGTTTTACCTTTGCTTTCCACTCAATACTTTCTCAGCTGAAGCAGCCTACCTGTCACCAGTCTACAAGGCAGTGTCATTAGTATGTCACAGCTGAGGCCTCCTTCTTTAAACAGGACAGTTTGTCACCTTGGTGACTCAGAAAGGGCTCAACAGCTCAGACTCTGGAATTCTTACCTTGGCCTGGAGTTTCAGGTCTCCCATTTGACCAGACTTGGTTCTTTTCGTGGTTGGCATTGATAGGAACCACCTCAGTAGGTGAGGTAGCATTTTGCTTGTTTTGATGTAATGCACACCATCTGATTAATCACTGTGGATTACGTTAGAGCAGCAGTGCTGTGTATAGTGGAAGCCCTGGATACAGCCTACCCAGTTTTGCACTGGCATGGCCCTGGAGGCTCCTCAACTACATACAGCTGGTCAAGTTCGAGAGCTTTGTTTGAGTCGAAACATTCACATTTCTTTATCAAGTTCCCCCCTTTGGTATTTTGTATCTTTTTGAGTTGAAGAATGCTCCTCTTCTGAGGTCCTGCAAGATGTTGCATTAAACTTGGAAGTTTAGGTGTACGGTGGGATCAGTGACAAAGTTGCTAATGTATGTGGAACTCCACAGGTAATTCAGAAGGGCTTTAGGAAAGCAGTGTTGAGGACGAGCATTTTCTGTAAAGCTTGTTCCATAGGAAATATTTTTCAAATTTGGGGTGAGATCCACTTGTGGGTGGGAGTGCATTGATGGTTTCCCAACCAAACACAACGGAAGCCATCAGGTTATGTTACAGTTTTTGTGGTGCCACGTTTCAGTTATGTATGTTGTAAAAAGGCCCTTCAGCAGTTTTCAGGAGTCCAGGTGTCTGTCACATCACAAACTGTTCTAAGGCTGGAATAGGAACATGGCAGGAGTCTATTTGGTGATTTGCATATTGTCAACTGCTTTGTGACACTAGGTTCTCCCCTCCTCCCCCCCCCCCCCCATCTCAAGACAGGATTTCTCTGTGTAGCCTAGCCTTAGCTGTCCTGGGACTCCATCTGTAGACCAGGCTGGCCTTGATACAGACCCACCTGCCTCAAGCCTTTCTATTCTATTTTTTTAATTTTTAGATTAAAAAATGTTTATTTGATATGTACGAGTGTTTAGCCTGCATGTGTGTCCTTGTGTACCACATGAGCACTTGGTGCCTGAGGAGATGGGGAGCCTCCATGTGGGTGCTGAGAATAGAACCCAGGTCTTTCACAACAAACAAAGTCCCCTTAACCAACGAGCCAACTTTCCAGCCCTTAGCTTTCTTTTCTTAAGGTTTCTTTATGATTTGTATGAGTGTTTTGTCTGCATGTATGTCTGTGCACTAGGTATGTGCTTGAGTTCAGAAGAAGGCATAGATCCCCTGGAACTGTAGTTATGGACGGTTGTAAGCCACCGTAGGGGTGCTGGTACCTGCGGAGCCATTGCTGCAGATGTGTTTTCTTTTTTTAAAATTACCATTTATTTATGAGTGCATGTTTGTGCCAGAGGACAACTTGTGAGAATGGTACTCAGGGCATTAGTCTTGCCATCTCGCTGCTCTGACAACAGACTTTCTATGAACTTTGTACTTTTCCCCGTTGAAATTGTAAATTGGTTTTAGGTGCTTCATGACCTCCCCAAACTCGCTTCCTTTCTGGTTATATTGTCTTCTCGGTGCTAACTGGAGAGGTCTGGGCGCAGGTTTGTTTTCTTGGGGATTTCGTTTTCTCCAGAAGCATAGGCCAGGTGTGGATGACTGGAGGGGGACAGCGGCCCATCACCGTGTCTGGAGGTGGGTAGGTTGTTTCTTCTAAGAACTGTCCGCGGCTCCGGGGTGGGGGTGAGGGGGCAGGGAACCGCTCAGCCGATCGCACCCTCTCCCAGGAGGTCAACACCGAAGTTCCTGAGAGGGAGGCTCGCGAGGCCCTGGGCGCGTGTTTCAGAGTTGCCGCGCAGGGCCGGGGCGAGGTCAGCGTGAGTCAGCCCTGGGCGCGGCCGGGCTGTTCGCGCCAAGCTGGCCACGGCCCGAGGGGGAGCGCAGTAGCTCCTGTGGAAAACCCGGCAGCCCAGCGCTAAGTCGCCGATCTACCGGGCGGGGAGGGCGGCGCTTCCGGGGAGGCCCGCCCGACCCCGCCTCCAGAACCACGCCCACAACAGACCACGCCCACAAAAGAGCCCCTCCCCTCCCAGGGCCCCGCCCATCCGGGCGCGGGCGGGCGGCGTCGCCTTTAAGAGCTCCCCGGTGTTTTGGGGGCCGCGGGCCGGGCGCGCTGACCTGGTGCGCATGTCCCGGGCGGTGACGCCGGCGCCGGGCTCCATGTGTGCGGCCGAGGGGCGCATTATCTGGCCGGCGGCGCGGGCGGGCGGAGCGGCGGAGCGAGCGCCGCGGGCCCGGGCGGCCCCTCAGGCGCAGCGAGCACGCGCGGCCGGCGCCCCCCCGCCCCCCGCTCCGTGGACACGCGCGCTGCCCCCGGGCCCGGTCGGTGCGCGGCCCGGTAAGTTCCCAGCAAACTTGGCCAGGCGGGGCGGGGGCGCGGGAAAGTGGGAGCTCGGTCGCATACGGCGAGCTGCGCTGCGGTTCGCTTCGCTCGCGCCGCGGGAAAGTTCCCCGCCGCCCGCGCACGTGGGTCTGGGGGCCAGGGTCCCGGGAAGTGGCCAAGCAATCTCTCGCCTCTTGAGCTTTTCGGGCTGGGAGGCCGTACCGGCGGGGGCGGCGGGAGCGGCGGGAGCGCAGCACGTGGGCCAGTGGCGTGGGGCGAGGGTCCACGCGAGGGTCGGGGGTCCCGGCCCCGCGGCGGCGTTGAATCCGGCGGCGGCGGCGGCGGCAGCGGCGGCGGCGGCGGAGGATCCCGTGTCAGAATAAGAGTCCCCGCGCGCCCACGCCTGCAGGGCTGGCCCTCCCCTCCGCACCCCCCCTCGTCCTGCTTGGGCTCGCGCCCTTCCTGCTTGACCCCGGGGAGCCGGGGGACCCTTCCCCCTCTCCTGGTTCCTGGCTTCCTCATGGCCCTCCACTTTAAATTTGCCTCCGGGTCTATGAGGTGGCTCTATTAATTTCTTTTTTTCTTCCACCTGGAACGGGTTGGCATCAGTGACTAGACAGCAGCAGCTGTCCTTTAAAGGGATTAATGCCAAGAATCGGAATTGATCACTTCAACAAGGAAAGGCTTCTGGGCAGGCCGCAGCCGCAGCCGGACACCGATATGGGTCTGTGCTCACTGAGACCCAGAAATGAATGGGGATCCCTTATTGGGACCTGTATGGCAGTCTGTTTCCTCTCTGCCTCTGCAGTTTAGCAGAGGCTGCAAGTTCTACGTACCTGATCCACTGCAGGTAGTTCACCCTTATCTTGAGGCTTTGGATTCTTTAGGACAAAGTCCGGGTGAGTCTCCAGAGCCTTGAATTTTTCTTCACAGCATTTACTTCTTTTTGCCTACTTGGAGTACACAGCGCTCCCCACATCCCTGTTAATGTGTGTGTGTGTCCATTCACAAAGTGACAACTGGTTGTGGACAGAACCCTATATGCTGAGCCTCAGTCTTGTTCTGATCTCATCCTGCCCTTCAGAGAGTACAACTTTTTTAAAAGTAACATTACACCACAGCACTGTATGTGAATACCCTCAGGTCCATAGCTTAGACCTGGCCCTCAGATAGGAGGAGAACCTGCTGTGTGCAAGTGCCAAGTTTCCTTTGCAAATATAGCAAGTAAAAGAAGTGATCCCTGGGATGTAGGGTTCGTAATACCTATCTACTTTCCAGTTGAGGAGTTAAAGCTTCTGAAGGCCCTGCTGTGTGTCCCCTCCCCACGTTCCCTGTCCCCCTCTCCCGGTTTCCACCTCTTAGTGGAGGGGCAAAGATGGGCTTGTGGTTCCTCTCAGCGTTAGAGTCGGGGAATGCTGCTGTTTTCAGCCTGCTTATGAGAATTTCCCCAGCTCCAAAACATGAGCCAAGCTCCTTGTACCTCTGCATGGAGGCGGCGTAATCTGGTGACAAGAACACCATGCCAGCCTTGCTGTGTCCCCGGAGAACGGAATCCAGCTGGCCTTTGAGGGGCACAGCCACTAGGCTGCTGCGGACTCAGAGTTCTCTAGAGGAAACAGTTAAGTGTGAGAATTTTGAGAGCAGTTCCCTAGGCTTTCTTCACTCACTACCCACCTTTCATTCTTCATCTGCTTCCTGAAATTCTGAAGCATTTTTTAAAAATGTTATTTTTTTTCGGTGTGTTTGCACTCAGGAGTGTGTGGAATCAGTGGACAACTTTCTGGAGTTGCTTCTCCCTCCACCGTGTGGGTTCCAGAGAAAAAGCTTAGATGCTCAGGCTTGGGGGCAAGTATCTTTCCCAGCTGAGAACCCTGCCACAACCTTCTCTTTAGTTCAAGGGTTGCCTTTAGCCTTGGAAGCAGTGTAGTGCAGGAAATGGGAGCATTTGTGCATTACTGATTGATCACCATGCCTTGTTAGTTCCACTCTGATGACATTTCTTTAGTGTCATGTCATCTCTATTAATGTGTCATTTGGCAGGTCCTGTGATGAAGCATATTATGATGGTGACGGATCTGTGCAGTGTTTGGGTCTGAGCCTCCTCAGGAAGCTTTCTGGAAGCTGTTGTGTCTGTGTGCTACCCCACCCACCCCCAGGAAGGAGCTATTTTATGTTGGTTTGGTTTTGTTTCTTTTTGAGACAGGGTCTCACTCTAGCCAAGGCTGGCTTAGAATCACCGTATAGCCCAGGCTGGCCTCAAACTTTGTGTAATCCTCAGCCCTTATTTGAGTAATAAAGCACATTGTTAAGACCTAGATGCTCAGTTCTTCAGTAGCTGCCTGACTTGTTCTGCATCATTTATTCTGTAAATTTCTGGCATTGCAAATAGTGATTTGCAGATTGATTTATTCAGTGTGTATCGGTGTGCATACTGTGCTCTGTACTAGGAATCACATCTCAGGAGAGGTACAGTGAGGGTAGTGGGCTAAGAAAACTTAGAGGAGACAGAGGGAGAAGGGCTGTGTGACTTTGTGGGCTGGGGCTTTTCCCCTTTGGGGTCACAGGATAAGTAGGGGTTGAGTACATCAAGAGAAAAATGGAGAGTTTCTGGATGGAGAGTGCTTGAGCTGAAGGTAGACTGGAATTGTTCAGTGTGTGTTGGGCCCTCTGTTGTGTGACCCCCCCCCCCCAATCTTGTGGACAGGCTTGGCAGGCTGGCAGCTGGGATTTCCCCTGAGAGCAGTGGCACTCATCAAAGGGGGCCAGACAGCCAGGCCAAGACCTCTCTGGGTCTGAACAGATAACTGAAAGGATGTAGGTGGGAAAGCAGCAATGCCATTCAGCAATGTTGGTATCTGTTCTTTTGGAGAAAATTAAGATCTTGACTTCAGAAGTCTTGGTTTTCAGCCCTTCTAGAGAGTTGGGCTTAAGACCAGACCAGACCAGCCATTGAGTGCCTGGGTGTTGAGAAAGCCCCTGCTTGGACTCCAGTTTTCTTCCCCCCCCCCCCCCCCCCCCCTTGGAGACAGGGTTTCTCCATGTAGTTTTTGGTGCCTGTCCTGGATCTCGCTCTGTAGACCAGGCTGGCCTCGAACTCAGAGATCTGCCTGGCTCTGCCTCCCAAGTGCTGGGATTAAACGCTTGTGCCACCACCGCCTGGCTATGGACTCCAGTTTTCTGTCCCTCACAGGAGCAGCAGGGCTGTTTTCTTTGCCCTCATAAGTGAGGTAATTTATGCTCAGTGTGGAGAGCTGGGAAGATTATGAAACAGGCTATAGGTGCAGTCTTAGAGGAGCATGGCTGGGCTTCCTCCTAAGAACCAGAAGAACAAGTTGTCAGGGCCACAGTTTGAGGCTGAGTGTGGTTATTGGTTAAGCATGGATGCTGCTTCAGGAGGTGACAGACTGTCAGGTAGCAGGACTGACTTCCTGCTCCACTTGTACAAAGTGGCCTCTTTGGATTGAACTAGGAAGGCAGTGATGGTTGAACTGATCACACAGCAAAATAGAAGTCCCCATACTGGTATCTTCAGGAAAAAAGAGTGTCCGTTCTTCTAGGCACCAGAAGACTTTTGCCAGTGTGATCCAGGAGAATGTTGGGCTTAGTCCCCTGTTCCTCCTCTTCCCAGAGCTTTCCAGGCTGTATTTGTGACCTCTTTTTGTCTGATGAAAATGTAGGTTAGTCTTTTAGAAGACAAAGGAATTTATTTTAATAGAATACTCATAGGTAGCCTCAGGATGGGACTGGGAGCCTTCAGGTTGCCCAGCCAGGGCCTCTTGCCGCTTCTGTGGCCTGCACCAGCCTTCTCTTCAACCTCAGAGAAGCACTTGCTGTTTTCCAGGTGTCCTCCTTAGGGACTTAGATTCCATATTCTGTTCTAGTTTTCAGTTCTGGGGTTCCTCATAGGAAAGGTCTGGTGACGCCTCTTTCAGAGCCAGAGCACCCATCTGGGCTCGGGGGTGGGGAATGGAGAAGAGCTCCTAGCAGGTTGAGGTGGGAGTTGTGGAGGTTTGGGGTTGTAGAACTCTGGAGCTACTTGTCCTCAAGGCTAGCAAAGTGCCAAGTGGAGAGCTGTGGCTGGGGAAGAGGGTAAAGGCCGCTTGTTTGACAAGGATTTGTTGACAACTCTTCTAGACCCCCACCTGGCTAGTTTGATCTTTCTGTTCCTGTAGCCTACCTGAGGTGGTGCTTTTAAGTGCTTTAGACTGGTCCGACTTAGCCTGTTCTGCCTGGGTGTGAGCCCCGCCTGCCACTTGCTAGTGACTGGCTGCTGCTGAACCGCCCTTTGGTCTCCTTTTCTGGAAAAGGGGTGGTGCTTTCTATCTGCTTGGGGAGGTTGTGTTGGGAGTTAGTGAGATAAGGAATGCTCACAATCTCTTCATGCCTGGGGTGTGGACATGGGCTTCAGCACAGTGGAGTGCGGTTAGGGATGCCAGGCCATAGTGTATTCCTGTATGGAGCACCTTCACCCTGCAACAGATCATCAGTGTCTGTGTGCCTTGTGGAATCTCGCCTCAGCTTTGTGTGACAGCCTGGCCTCATGTTCCATCCAGATGAAGGAGGCAAAGTCCAATACCATAAGGAGGTGCTTGGGAGTGTCACCTTCTGGGCTGTTCTCTGAAGAACTCATCCCCCATCTTTCTCACTTTGTTTTCTCTGATAGTCACAGACCTCTCTGGTAACACCAAATGGCCAGGTTGGCTCTGCCCTCAGGAAAGGAAGCAGCTTTCTTATAGAGCCCAGCACCCCCGCTTCAGGGTAGATCTGTCATGGGTCCTTTGGGAGCTGTGGGTCCTACTCAGCTGTCTTTGTCATGGTGTAGCTGCTGGTGGGGTTGTTGGGTGTGTACACAGTGACCTCTGGGAGCACTAGGGCCCTTCATTTTTCTAGAGTCCCTTCTAGAGAACAGCTCTCTAGGTACTCTTCAGCCAGCCTGAGTAGGCCGAGCTGTCTCACTGCTTAGTTTAACCGTTTTTCGTCTTGAGTGGGCCACCTGGCCATATACCCTCAACTTAGGCAAGGGATTTTGACTTTCTAGGATAGCTGTGAGGAAAGTGGAAAGTGTCAACAGTCGGGGTCTCCCCTCTTCTCCTTACCTTGGGGCCAAAATCTCCTAGTCAATCACTCAGATTCAGCAGCTGGGTCTTTTTCTCTTTCTCTTGGAGGAGGGGTAGAGGAGGACAGGGTTTCTCTGTAGCCCTGGCTGGCCTGGAACTTGGCATATAGACCAGGCTGGCCTCTTTTTTTTTTAATTTTTATTTTTTACTGAGACCAAGTTTCTCTGTGTAGCCTTAGCTGTCCTGGAACTCACTCTGTAGACCAGGCTGGGCTTGAACTCACAGAGATCTGCCTGCCTCCCAAATGCTGGGCTTAAAGGCGTGCGCCACCACAGACTGGCCTCTTAATTTACAGAGACTTGCCTGAATCTGCCTCTCAAGGAGTACACTACCACGTGGCTGGGTTTTCTTTATGGCGGAATCCTACCACAAGCCGAGGGTGTGGAGGTTGGTTTGTTTGTTTAGATTTATTTATTTAATTTTGTGTATTAGTGTTCTGCCTGCATGTATGTTTGTGCACCATGTGCATGCCTGGTGCCTGTGGAGGTCAGAAGAGAGCATCAGATCCCCTGGAACTGGAGTTGCAGGTGAGCCACCATGTGGATGCTAGGAACAGAACCTGAGTCTTCTGCAAAAGTGGCCAGTGCTCTAATTGCTGAGCCATCTCTCCAGCCCTGAGTGTGGAGGGTTTGGGGAGTAGGATTCTCATCTGCATGTCGGTTGGGCTATCCTGAAAGAAAGAGGAGCACCCGTGTGCTAAACCTGCTTTCTGACCTACCTCAGCACTGCCCCAGACATAGCTTCAGCAGCACATGGCCTTTGACTTGGCACTGTAGAACACATCCTTACCTTAGCTGACTGTTCACTTCAGCTGGTGAGCTGGGCACAGGTCTACAATTTCTGTCCTTTGAATTTCTAGGTGTAGCTTTTGTGATAGAGATGCAGAGCTATAGTTTCTTGTGTGCTTATCCTCATTTGTGTCCATAGGCGGTACATTTTTTTCTAGCTGCTTTTGGAGGTTTGACTAGGAAAACAATGTCAAAAAAATGTGTGTATGTGCACAGCTGTTCTGTGTGCACACCCTCTACCTTGTTCCTTTGAGCCTGGAACTTGCTTATTTTCAGCTTGGCTGGCATCCAATGAGGCACAGCACTGGGGTAGGCAAGTAGCTGTGATGTACATATTATAAGGTGCTGGGAACTGAGCTCAGGTTCTCATGTCTAAGCAGCGGGTCCTTTTACCTTTTAGGCCATTTATTTAGCCCCTTGTTTTCTGTTTTTTTGACTGTGGCCCAGGTTGGACTTGAATTTGTGGTGGTCCTCCTGCCTCTGCTTCCTAAAGGTTGGGATCACAGGTGTGTTCCATGAGTGCTTAGCCAAACTAAATTGTCTAAGAACTGGATTGAATGGGTTGAGTCACTTTGGCCTGTGGCATACTTGGCTTGGGTGTCGTTGACTGGACGCCTGAGGTTTTTCTGCAATGTCTCATTTGGTACTCTAGCTTGTGAGTAGGTCAAATCCTGTAAGTGGTGGGGTTTCCTCAGAGGATTCTTTAGCTAGCTCGGTCTTGGGGTTCTCTTATGCCCATTGATTGGAGCACAGTTCTTGGTATGGTTGCCTTTTTCTTAACTTGCTTGGTAGATGAACTGATGACTCCTGCTTCCCTCCAGGAAAGTTTGCATGTTTGTTTGAGGCAGAGTCTCACTGTGTAGTTCTGGCTGCCTAGAACTTGATATATTGACCAGGCTGGTCTCATACTCAAAGAGAGCCACCTGATCCACTCTGTGTCCTGAGTGCTGGAATTAAAGGAGTGTGTCATCGTGCCCAGAGGAGATTATTTTTCAAAGACTTATATTTTTATGTTTGTTTGCATGAATGACTGTGTACTGTCTGTATACTTGGTACCTGCAGAGGCAGTAGACTGTGGGACCCCTGGATGGATGGTTGTGAACCATCATATGGGTGCTGGGAATTGAACCAGAATTTTGTACAAGAACAGCCAGTTCTTTAAACCACTGAGCCATCTTCAACCTGTTTCTGTTTTTGCAGTAGAATTTTGTGCAATCTTTCCTCCTCTCCACCTGTAGAAGTAGTTCCTGGTGCTGAATCCTCAGGAAGAGGGTGGGAGCTTGACCTCAGTAGCCTGGCCTGCTTTATTCATTTTCGATTTTTGAGATAGGGTCTTTCTTTCTTTTTGGTTTTTTGAGACAGGGTTTCTCCGTGTAGTTTTGGTACCTGTCCTGGATCTCGCTCTGTAGACCAGGCTGACCTTGAACTCACAGAGATCTGCCTGGCTGGGATTAAAGGCGTGCGACACCACAGCCCTGTGGGTCTTTCTATGTACACTTCACTGCACTGTCCTTGGAACTCACTCTATAGAGCAGGCTGGCCCTTAATTCACAGAGATTCACCTGTCTTTGTCCTGAGTGACGGGGTTAAAGGTATGCATCACCGCACCCAGCTGTTTATTATTGTGTATGCATGATTTGTAATTGTGGGCATGTCTCTCTTTCCACCTTTAACTGGGTTCCAGAGAATGGACTCTAGTTGCCAGGCCTGTAGCATGTAAGTGCTTTTACTGTGCTTAGCCATCTTGCTGGCCGTTTTGAAATTTTTTTTGGTATTAAGTCCTGAGTGTGGATGGCAGTGTGATCATGTTTATCAGGCTGTTGCATTAGGAGCAGATAGGCTGAGGGTGCTGCTTAATGGCATTAGCATGCTCGAGGCCCTGGGCCTAGCCATAATAAAATAAAGAGTACCTTTTGGGGGTCCAGAAGGTAGCTCAGTGGGTGAAGCAGGTGTGAGGACCTGAATTTACATACCTAGAGCCCCTAAGTAAAGGTGGACACAGAGCATGCGTCTGTAATCCTATTGTTCCTACAAAGATGGGAGAGGGTACAGGAGAATTCTGGAAATCTCAAGGGTTAGCTAGCCTAGTGTACATAGCAGTGAACTCTTGGACAGGGCACTTTGTCTCCAGGTGGATAGTGAGGACAGAAACCTAAGGTTGTCCCTTACCGCCACACATACACTTAGGCATGCATGCACCTGTATTGGCACACATGAACATGTACCTCCCTCTCTCCCTCCCTCTCCTCTCTCTCTCTCTCTCTCCCCCCCCTCTCTCTCCCTCTCTCTCTCTCTCTCTCTCTCTCTCTCTCTCTCTCTCACACACACACACACACACACACACACACACACACACACACACGGGGGTGGGGGGGAGATTTTTGTGCCGGGTGATGGTGGCACATGCCTTTAATCCTAGCACTCTTGGGAAGCAGAGCCAGGTGGATCTCTCTGAGTTCAAGGCCAGCCTGGTCTACAGAGTGAGATCCAGGACAGGTACCAAAACTACACAGAAAAACCCTGTCTCAAAAAAAAAAAAAAGTTAATTTGTAATTTTTGGGGGCAGCAGACAGTTGTAGCAGCATCCTTTGTGGGCTTTCCTCTGTGCTCTGCTCTGCTGAACCCCACACTTCAGTGTGAGCCAGGAAATTCTTCATGGTACAGACTGGAAATTAAGACACCCCCCAAAGGGGGTAGACTTCCCACCACTGACTTGCAGTAGCAAAGAGAGCCTGGCAGCTGTCCACTCCTAGAGTACCCTGGTTGGTCTGTCTGGCTTGTCATTTACTTTAGGTTTGCTTAGGGTTAGGTTTGTTTTTGTAGGTCTACTGGCTAGTTTCCTCCCTCCTGGCCTTGTCTGCTTTTGAGCCTGAGGTCATTGTGGCTGTCTGCTTAGAGGACAGGACGTGGGGAGGAAGTGATGCAGGGCTGCTGCAGGAATCTCAGGGCTTCCTGTCCCAGAAATCCAGTGGGTGATGGTTTAAAGCTTAAGCAGCACTTCCTTGTCTCATTAAGAAAGTAACTGTACCTAACTGCAGGCATACTTGAGGCCCAGAATTGGCCCTGGCAATAGGGAGCAGCAAGCAGAGCACCTGTCAGCCACTCAGCAGCTCTGACAATGCCTGAGTCAGTCCAGGGAGAGGTAGGATTGACACATCCTGCTAAGGATGATGTTGGTAGAGGGCTCAGTGTCTTGCATAATCTCCTGATCCATGCTGGAGTTAGAACCCCAGTCATGTCAGGCTGCCCCTCTTGTATGGCCTTTATGTTCAGAAAAGACGATTCAGTTACTAGGGTGCTTCTCACAACATCACAGGAGAGATGGAGCCGAAGAGGCTCCAGGGGTCCTAGGGAAGCCAGGCTCTTGGCTTTGGGATTGGGTAGGTGACTTTTCTGATGATAGAGTGTTTGCGGAGTATGAGGTGTGGATTCTCTCTCCAGAGATACAGACAGCAACAAGGACAAGTGGTCCCAGAGAAGGAACTTGTGCAATGAGTGGCTTAGAGGCTGCTTCTTGTTGGCAATGATGGGAGCTCCCTGTATGTTGTCATGACTTACTGCAGAAGCAGGAAGGAGTTGGCTGTTTTAAAAGTCATTTTTTATTGGGGGGTGTGGAACCCAAGGCCTTGTGCATGTTAGACAAGAGCACTACCATTGAAAGGGCTCCCACTCCTTTCGAGCTGTTGTAGGTTTATTCAGAGGCTGGGGATAAGCCCTTACATAGCACACGAGCTCTAGGGTTCAACATGACCAAAGCAAGCAAGCAAACAAAATCCATGGACAAAGAATAGCCTAAGCTACAGTTATGGTCCTGGAGTACAGTACAGCTCAGGCTTTTCATCCCCACACTATGAAGTGACTGGATGGAACAAAATGGGATTCTCTGAACAGAGCTGCTTAGCTGGCAGGCTGGGATAATGGGAACACAGATGTGACCAAGTGGCCCCCAGTTCCTGCTCAGCTGCCTTTTGGGGTTGTTGGGTCACAGTTGAGCACTTACACAGGAGAACCTGAAGATGTACCTTCACAGGACTGTGTGTGCTTCTGTGAGGGAAGCCCTGGTTGGCAAAGGCTGATTGGTGCTCCCGTGGCCTTGGGTTTGCCTGCCTGAATAAAAAGTGGGGCCAGGTGTCGGAGACACAGTGGGCAGATTGGTGGTGGTTAACTGGAGCCAGAGACTAGGGCACTTTGTTTGCTTAACAACTGTTGGGAGTCTCCTCCAGGTTCTGCCCTGCTGAGCCCTGGGATCCTGTGATAGGTAAGGTCAAGTACCCTAAGATAGGAAGGACAGTGGGAGCCTATTTAGAATGGCAGTTGAGTGGTGACTGGAGCGTAATACAGATTCCAAGATTGGGTCCTGAGTTTTAGGTGTACAGAACTGGTGGTTAGGCAGGGATGGAGGAACCTGGGTCCTAGAGAGGCTAGATGTGAGTGAGATAGCCCATAGCTCTGAGTGGCCTTTTTCTGCTTTGTTGCCCTGAGTGGACATGTGGTGAGCCCATGTGACCATCTGCATGCACCCTTGTGAGCTCAGGGAGTAAGTTTGACCCTGGAGAAGGTGTGTTTGGAGTCTAGTCTGTATTCTGCACTCCTTCCCAGACAGTAGTGCTTTGGGCAAGGTGAGAGTGTAGGGATAGTTAAAATAATATCAGGCCACTTGGATATGCAGGAACAACCTGCTCTGTTTTTCTGACTAAGAAATAGTAGGAGGGACAAGTGGATACAAATCAGAAGAACCCAGACCTTACCTTAGCTGGGAAAAGAACTTTCAAGCAATTTCGGGGTCTAGGAAGAGGCTTGGGTATGATACTAGAGCCCTGAGAGCTGGTTAGGAGCTCATGTGTTCTAGATTCTGAGGCTATTCAAGCTTGGAGGATTTTAATTTTTTATTTATGTAATTTCTTTTTTGAGACAGGTCTCGTGTAGCCTAGACTGACCTGGGACTTGCTATGTATTTAGGGCTAGCCTTGAACTCCAGATCTCTTGCATTCGTATCTCGGGTATTGGGATGACAGGAGTGACAGTCTCATAAGAGCCCAGACTGGGCTCAAACTCAGGGTCATCCTGCTTTAGCCCTCCATGTGTGAGCCATTGTACTTGGTGTCCGATTTGAGTTGGAGCCTTTTCCAGAAAGACCCAGGGAAGGGGCTAATATGGTGACTTGCCAGATAAAGATGCTTGTTGCCAAATCTGGCAGCCTGAATTCCATGCCTGGGACCTCCATGGTGGAAGGAAAGAACTGACCTGCACATGTGAGCTGTGACATGCGCATGTACACCTCTCTGCTGAAAAAAAAGAAGGAAGTGGGGCTAGACAGATGGCTCTGCAGTTAAGAGCACTTGCTTTTCTTCAGATCACACACATAAGACCCAGAGCTTAAGTACTCTGGGAGCTGGAGAGGTGATTCAGTGGGGGAAGCACTTGCTAAGCAGGCCTGAGGGCCTGAGTTTGAACCCTCAGCAGGAGCAGTGTCTAATCCTAGCACTCACTATGGGTGATGAGATGGAGACTGGAAAGACTCCCAGTGCACACAGCCAGCTAGCCTGCCATAATCCTTGAGGTGGAAGGTGAGACTGATGCCATTTCTGACCTTCACATGTATGCCACGGCACACGCGTGCCTGCATTCACACATACTTAGGCACTATTTGTGTGCACATGTGTACACATACAATAATTCCTCTGAAACATGTTATTCTAACAGCTGTTGTAATGTTTTTCGTGAACTGCTCAGATGGTTTTGAGTTTTGGCTCTTCTGGAAGGCTTGAGAGGTAAGATGGGTGTTCTTCCCAGGATACTGGCTTGCAGATGGGGAGGGGATGTGGTTGTAGGTAGCAGACTTAGGTCAAAATGACTTAGCATGTAAATGATCACCAGGTCCCTCTCAGGGTCCTGCTTGGAGGCTGGGGTGGGAATGAGGCTGTGCTGTGCTCTGGTAACCACTTATCCTGAGAAGTTCTTTGTACATAGCAAATAGCTTTTTTTTCTTTCTTTCTTTTATTCATTCATTCATTCACTTATCTATTTCCTTCCTTCCTTTTTTTTTTTTTTTTTTTTTTTTGGAGACAGAGTCTCTCTGTGTAGCTTTGGAGCCTATCCTGGAACTTACTCAGTGTAGACCAGGCTGGCCTCGAACTCACAAGAGATCTGTCTGCCTCTGCCTCCTGAGTGCTGGAATTAAAGGCATGCACCACCACCGCTCACCTCTATTTTCTTGAGGCAGGGTCTCCTTATATAGTTCAGGTCTGTCTTAAACTTTGGATTCTCATGCCTCAGTTTCCTACCACTCTGGCTGCATAACATACTTTGTGTGACCCTAATTGGCTCCTGTGGTGTATTGAGCTCGGTGTATGTATATGTTGGAGATGAAGGTAAAGGTGACTGTTGGCTTATGAACCAGCCTGGGATTTGTCTGTGAAGTCTTTAAACCCCTACCCTCTGCTTGTAGGCAGTCAGGCAGGTGCTCCAAAGATAGTGTTTTGTTAGGCTGGTGGTTGTGGTTGGCTGTGCTCCTGGGACTCACCAAGGTTTTAAAAGAAAAGGTGAGGCTTGATCTGCAGCAGTCCCTGAGTCTGCCTGGAGGCCCCCAGATGATGTAGGTGTGCATGGGGAATCTCTGGAAGGTTGGGAAAGGGTTAAGTCAATGTGTATGTTTAGGAGAGAACTCTTAGGTCTGATAGACATGTCTTAGTATGAGAATATTTTCCCAGCTGTGAGACAGTCTACAAGTCTGATTGTGCCCGGTGCTACAGTGATTCAGATCTGTGACTTGTCCTGGGCTATGGAGAGCCTGGGGCTAGGGTCCCATCAGAGTCAGGAATAGAACAGAACCCAGGGCCTCAGGTGCAGAGCACTCTCTCTACCACTGTCTACACCTGAGAGACCTGGGCAGTGGCTTTGACTTCTTAGCTTCAGATTTCTCACCTGTCAAGTGGGGTGTCAAGGGAAGTACCTCATGGGAAAGGGTAACAGTGAATGGGACCTTGAGGGTCATGATGGCTTCCTAATGGCGGGTGGGTGTTGGTGGTACCTCCTGGGTATGATGGGAGTAATGCTGGCCTGGAACTCAGAGAAATCCGCCTGCCTCTGCCTCCTGAGAGCTGGGATTAAAGGTGCTGCTGCTACTGCTACTGCTACTGCTACTGCTACTGCTACTGCGCCGCCACCTGCCAAAGACCAACTCTTGAGTGTTTCAAAAGCTACCAGCATGTAGACCTTAGTCACTTGTTCACTATTTTGGGTTGCCAGCCTGGTAGATCCTTGAGGTTCCTGAGGGTACAGGTCTGTCCAGCTGCTTACAGGCACCAAGTCCTGGGAATGTGGAGTTGCTAAGGTCCGTCATTCCTCCAGAGGTGGTGGTTAAAGGGGGAACAATCTTACCCTAGACTCAGATCTGCCTGTGGCTGTTTCTTAGACTTTTTTTTTTTTTTTTTTTTTTTTTTTTTAAATAAGCTTTTGTGGGACAGTGAGGAGGCTCAGTAGGTAAAGGTGCTTGCTGCCAAGCCTGATGACTTGAGTTTGATCCCTGGGTCCCACATGGTGAAAGGAGAGAACCAACTCTACAGAGTTGCTCTGTGACCTCCGTGTATGCCTCCACACTGAAATAAAATGATTGGAGTCCCAGGCAGCTGGAGGAGTGGCTCAGTGGTTAAGGGCACTGGCTACTCTTACAGAGCACCTGGGTTTGGTTTTCACCACATGCATGGTGGCTCACAACCTTCTGTAACTCTACTTCTAGGGGATCTGATGCCCTCTCTGGCATATGTGGGCACCAAACACACATGTGGTACACAGATGTACAGGGAAAACACCTATACACATAAAATAAAATAAACAAAACAAAACAAAAAACATGCATTGGGAGGTAGAGACAGATCTTTGTGAGTTTGAAGCCAGCCTGATCTATTAATAGTGAGTTTCAGGCCAGCTGTGGCTATACAGTGACACCCTGTCTTGAAAATAAATGAATAAATAAAAGTAAAGGTTGTGTGGGGGGCAGTTTGTGCATGCACATGCAGGCCAGCTATGATTGTCTTTTTAAATTCTGCCTCATCTTAAAATATTCTGTCTGGGTGTGGAGGCACATGATCCCAGCACTCAAAAGGCAGAGACAGGCAGATCTCAGTGAGTTCTAGGACAGCCAGGGCTACATCATAAGACCCTGTCTTAAACAAAATCTTTAAATTATATTTTTGTGTGTGTGTACGCTGCCACATTTGCACACATGAAAGGTCAGAGGACAACTTGCAGAAATTGGTTCTTCTTCAGCCATGCAGGTACAGGGCTTAAATTCAGGGTGACAGACTTTGGCTAGTGCCTTTGCTTTGGAGTCGTCTTGTGGGTCTCACCTTTTGTTTGAGAAAGGTTTGCTTGCTGGGCCTGTAGCTTCACTGACTTGGCTGACTGCTGGCTAGTGAGCCTCAAGGAGCCTCAGGTCTCCACCTCAGCTGGTTCTGTGTGGTTGCTGGGGATTGAATTGTTGACTGACTGTACACTGACTAAGCCGTTCATTGCAGGCCCGCCCTCCCTTCTCTGTCTGTCTCTGTCTTTCTTCAGGTTCTCACTGTGCATCTCTGGCTTGAACTGCCTCTACATCTTGAGTGCTATGATTAAAGGCCTGTGCTGTGTCACCACACCCAGCTTCCTTCCTTCCTTCTCTCTCTCTGTCTCTGTCTCTCTCTTTTGGCAGAGGCTTATGTAGCTCTGGCTGGCCTTGAACTCTCGAGGCAGTCATCCTGTCTTAGCCTCCCAGGTATGCACCACTGTACTTGGCTTTATTTATTCATTTTTAATTTGAGATAGGGCCTGGAGAAATGGCTTAGCAACTAAGAGCCATGGCTGCTCTTGGCAGAAGACCTGGGTTTGATTCTAGCATCCACATGGTGGCTCACAACCAAAGTCCTAGATGGTCTGACTGATGCCCTCTTTTGACCTCAGTCACATACATGACATACAGGCAGAAAAAACATCCATAAAATAATAAAACTTTAAGACAAGGTTTCACTCTAGTTCAGGCTGTGCCTCTGAACTTGTGGAGGTCCCTGATGAATGCTGCAGTTGTAGGTAGCATCACCATGCCTGGCTTTTGCTCTGAACCTCTCTTTCTTGAAAGGACAGGCAAAACCAGTGCCAGAACACAGTGTAGGCTGGGGCCTCTCCAACAGTCACTAATTACTGTGTTTTCAACACAGCCTCCATGCTGGACTCTGCCTATGGGATAGGCTGCCTTGGTGCTCGGGATTCCAGGCTGATGGGCTTGTTGATGCTCTTGTTTTCCCTTTCCCTGTCATTACTTCATGGGGGATAGGTTTGTCTTGTCCCCTTTACATGGAGTTAAATGTGTTGGCCCTCTGGTCCAGTGCAGCATTTTGCACACAGGCTTCCAGGAGATTTGGGGTGCTCAGAATTCCATTTAAGGGAAGAATGTGGCCAAGATGAAGTGGTCTTCTCCATCCTCCTGGCTGGTATCCTGGGCTTCTCTTGCTTCTGCTGTAAGGTGATGCTGGAACCAGGTGTCTCCCTAGGGAATTGGAGTGCTGAGGTAGGCCAGGGCTAACCAGGCAGACAAGGTCCAAGGTGCTTGAGTGCTACTCTTAGGTCACCAGCCACAGGCTTTCCTGGGCCTTTTTCTGCCATGCATTCTGTAAATGGCAAGGACTAGTTGATGCTGGAGCTTGTCTGGGGTGTAATCTGATAGGAAGCAGGTCCTAGGTCCCCCTTTGCACTGTGACATACATCCCTGTGCATGCATGATCCTGGAGGATTCAGTGACACAAGTAGCTCAGCTTTGAAATTATGTGATGTGGCTCAGATCCAACGGCATGTGCTGATTCCCACCCAGGAGCTCCCTGGAATAAAAGTCCTTGCAGATAGAAGGCAGTGATGGGTGCCACAGCCTGGGGCAGGGACAAGTACTAGGTGTGGTTTCACCTTTACAAGTTCTGTAGACTATGGTAGTGTTGGTGTTTTACTATTATTATTATTATTATTATTATTATTATTATTATTTACACTTTATTACATGTGTGGGCATGGGAGAAGTTCAGAGGTCATCTTTCAGGAGTTGTAGTTCATGGAGATTGAACTCAGTTTGTCAAAGCTTGGCAGTCTGCTGACAAACCTTCTCACCGGCCCATGTAAACATTTTTAATGCTGTTGTGCTGTACACTTAAAAAAGGTCAAAATAAGCCTGACTTGGTTTGAGGTAAAACAGGGCAACATCCATACTGTGGGTTTGAGGCCAATCTGAGCTATGGTATGAGACCCTACCCTGCCTCCAAAGCAAGGAAAGTTAGATAAGAGTTTACCTTGTATGCATTTGCTGTCCGAAAAAATATGACCTCAGAAATAACCTGTAACTATGATAACATGGATCTGTCCTTCAGTGTTTAGGAAGATACTACAGCATACACATTGGAGGCCTGGCTTGTGTCAGCTGCTGCGGTATTTACAAAGTGCATATGGGTCTAGAAGGTTCATTGTGACATCATCTCAGGTGTAGAGTGTTAGAGCACAGAAATTCCCCCCAGGAGTTTCTTTAACTCCTGGAGGGGCAGGACCTGGATACGCTTCCTCCAGCTTGGTGGGGTGACCCTAGAGCTCCTGAAACCACCAGGGATATTGGGGAGTGTCTGGGTCTCTCAGCTGCCGTGCTGGGGGGGTCTCAGGTACTCATCCTTTTTCCTGTTTGTCAGTGCATCTGGTAGTCGGAAGTATGACACATACTGGTGTGATGTTTGCAGAGGGCAGCTAGGGGGAAAACTGTCCCTACATTTCAGGCTGAGTCCTGGGTGGCCTCAACAAGTGGCCCTTGAGCAGCACACACCAGCAGGACATCTGTAATTCAGCTTTCTGCCAACAACAGCTCCCTGGAGGTAGTTTTAACTCCCGCAGGGCCAAAACTTATTCTTAAGGTTGCTACCCTCTTCCACTGCCCAGTGGGGCTCTCCTGGGTTTCTGACGACTGACTGTAAGTCTAGGTTCCCAGAAGCTTGTAGAACCCTGGGAAACTTTCCTCGCCATTATGGGTGTTGGAATGTTGGGAAGGACTCACCAGGCAGCCGCTCTCCAGGAACTTCCTGTGTCCTGTTGTCTGGAAGCTTCCAGAGCCCTGTGGGTGCCTCCGGAGCCTCATAACAGAGGTGCAATTGTTGACACTATTGGTACTGGGGACCCACTAGCCTCCAGCCCCTCTCTTTCCCTTCTCACCCAGGGACTGAGTGGGCAGCTAGCTGACTTATTCACTAGCCAGCATGTGAGCCTCCTCCATGACATGGGCACTTTGGAGATCCTAAGTAAGGACTTTGAGAGCTGTGTGCCAGGAAAGGGGTGGAAAAAAGGAGTTAGGGGGTGGGGGCAGTTCCAGATTCCTGGCAGAGAAGCCATTTCCTCTTTTTCTTGTCACACTTCCTTTAGGTGTCTTTGACAAGCTTTTCATATACCGAGCATCTCGGTGCTGAGCACTTCAGACCTTTCTGAGGCCCAGAGACCCTGGGCTCTGCATATTCAGCATGCAGGTCTTTGCACTTCCCACCTGCTGCTTGGACGTTGGGAGGAGCATCCACGTCCAGATAGGAGCTGAGACGTTTTGAGGAATGGCATTAATCACAGTTGCCAAAGTAAGAAGTAGTGGTTTCCTGTGGAGGTCTTGCCTGAAGCTGGGGCTGCCACTTGGTCTGCAGCACAGTTCTGAGGGGGCTCCAGGAGGGAGGTGGGCTCAGAGGGCTGTGGGTCGTCAAGCCACAGCTGGCCAGAATTGCTTTTGAACCTTTAGGATGGCCAGTAGGGAAGGAGGGTATGTATGATGAAGGTTCCTGCTTCCCAATCCATGAGATGACAGTTGGGGGTTCAGGGTGGGGTACTGTACCTTTGCAGTAAGAAGGGATGGGTACTGGTTAGGGTCTCAGTAGGGACCACTTGCCTACTATGCAAAGCAGAGGCTCTGGGGTCCATATCTAGCATTGTGGGGGAGGGGAGAAAGAAAAGAAAAAAAAGGGAGTGTGTATAGTATGCCAACCACCAGTACTGAGACAGCGATGAGTTCCCAGCAGTCACACAGGGAGGAGGCTTTTCTAGACTCAAGGCTGGGCCTCTGGGACCTTCAGCTGTGAGAGAGGCTGAAGCAACAGCTGCTCTCTGGGAGGCCCAGGCTCATGCTGGGGGTTGGGGCCCACATGGCTGCCTCCTAGCTTTGGATTCTAAGGAAGGACAGAGTTAGTATTTATGACTGTTTTTGCCTCAAATGTGTGATGGAAACATTGTTTGTGGGTGCTGACAACATTGTAAGGGGACCAGGACATGGTCTCAACCGTGTCGCCACATTCTGATCTACCTAACCTGGCTGGGGAGTGAGTGCCTGCTTTAATGACAGGGACTTGCATCAGAAATGGCAAGATGTAATGAGTGGGCTTCTTTGCATGGCAGTGGCATGGGCAAAGGCTGGCAGTGCAGACAGGTGGGCAGGTCTGAGGAGTGGGGGAGAGGCAGGCTTACTGGAGCTGTGATAAGGTGTGTGCGAGTTTGTGCATGAACATATGCAAACCGCCATAAGGTACTGTGAGGTGTGTGTGTGTCTATCTGTCTTCAGGGGACGGTAGGGAGGCTGTGTTGGCTCTGTTAGGAGAGATGATCCATCCTCTGTCAAAGCCTTTGTTACCATGGGTAAGGGGAGGACAGGGTGAGCCAGCCTCAAGGCACAAACAGGCTGGCAACCCAGTGGGTGTCAGGATGTGAGATGGTGGGCAGGAATCTACCACCATTCTCATCCCTATGCCAGTTTGGGTTGCCAGGGGACGGGCTGTATGGCCAGTTTCCCCACTGGCTCCTTTGTTCTCCTGGGACTGTTTCTCCAAGTCTCTAGTCTGCCTAGTCCAACCTGCCCCTGCTTCCTGGGGACGTGGGTAATGAGGTTTTATACCCTGGGGAGAGCAGGTATTGCTCAGGTTCCCTGGGGGTGCTCTTTGCTATTGTGACTGGGGTCGCTCTGCCCCTTTCCTGAGCAGCTCCACAATGCTCAGTGATGTAGAGGTAAGGTTTCCTCATTACTGTCTGAGACAGTACTTTTGGCTTTACTCTGTCATGTTGTAGGCAGACTACTCAGCTCTGTCGTTTTAGACAGACATAGCCAGAGGGAGCATTGGTTGTGGCTGTATCTCAGGAAAGCTATTTACTTGAATGTGGGTTAGCAGGCAAATAGGGTGTTGACCCCCAATTTGTAAACAATGTGGACTGGAGCAGAACTCAAGTGATAGAGTACATACCTAAGTGTGTATATTGCTAGTACTCTGGAGGCGGGGCCAGTTGGAACTCTTGAGTTCAGGGCCACAGGGGATGGGGTGGGGGGGCTATATTAAGAATTAGGAAGCAAAAAAAAAAAAAAAAAAAAAAAAGCCGGGCGGTGGTGGCGCACGCCTTTGATCCCAGCACTCGGGAGGCAGAGCCAGGCGGATCTCTGTGAGTTCGAGGCCAGCCTGGGCTACCAAGTGAGTTCCAGGAGAGGCGCAAAGCTACACAGAGAAACCCTGTCTCGAAAAACCAAAAAAAAAAAAAAAAGAATTAGGAAGCAGGTGGTGGTGGTGCATGCCTTTAATCCCAGCACTCGGGAGGCAGAGGCAGGTGGATCTCTGTGAGTTTGAGGCCAGCCTGGTCTACAGAGTGAGATCCAGGGGAGGCACCAAAACTACACAGAGAAACCCTGTCTCAAAAACCAAAAAAAAAAAAAAAAAAAAAAAAAAAAAAAAAAGGAAGCCAGGCCTGGTGGTACAGTGCCTTTCTTTAATCTCAGCGTTTGGGAGACAGAGGCAGGTGGATCTCGAGTTCAGGGAAGGCCAGCCTGGTCTACACAGCAAATACTACACAGAGAAACCCTGTCTCAAAACAAAACAAAAAAGAAATTATGATTTTTGTCTAGCTGGGTGTTGTGGCATGCATTTAATTCTATCATTTGAGAGGCCATGGCAGGCTGATCTGAGTTTCAGGAGTTCTATGTAGTGAGGACATACACAGTGAGACCTTGTCTTGGGGGTGGGGGTGAGGTATCTATCTGTCTTGTCTCAAAAAAAAAAAAAAAAAAGGGAAGACAATCTTTGGCTTGAGGTAAATCCTTCTCCATCTGCCAGCACCATGGTGCCTCCTTTGAAGCTCCACTAGTGCCTGCCTTGGTTTCTCCCTTTTTGATGTTATGAGTTCCACTTCTTGATGATTTGGGGGTGTGGTTGCTAGGAACCTCAGAGGGTCCTGGTGAGCTTTGTGAAGATGCTTGGTTTGTGCAGGGCAGGTAGACTTGGTCTGGAAGGGGCAGAGACAGGAGCAATGAGAATTGCTTGGTTTTTGGGTCTGTCATGATGACACAAGGTGGCAGATGTTTGGGTGCAGACTGCTGAGGTGTCAGTGAGGTCAGGTGGTAGGCAGAGAGTAGAGGGGTACACTCATGCCGGGCCAGACCAAGGCAGCCAGCCCTTCCTTGTCAAGCACCAGTGTCTCCAGAGACACCTTCTGTGTTGGCCATTGTAGCCGGTTTCTCTCTGGTCCCACCTGGCCCTGTGGTCCCACAGCCACTTATAAAATAATCATTCAGAGGCTTAATATTATTTACAAACTATATGGCTAATGGCAGCTTTCTTTCTAGCTAGGTCTTTCATCTTAAATTAACCCATTTCTATTAATCTATGTTTTGCCATATGGCCATGGAGTTACCAGTCTGCTGGCATCTTCAGAAGCGGCTGGCGTCTCTCCTCTCCTTATATCTGCTTGGATTTCCCACCTGCCTCTAAGCTGCCTTGCCATAGGCCAATGCAGCTTTATTTATCAACCAGTCAGAGCAACACATATTCACAGCACACAGAAAGACATCCCACAGCAGGCCATGAATGGTCTCCAGAAAAACCTTAGGGGTTTGCCTTTGTCCTGGAGTTGAAAGGGAGCATCCTTCAGGCCTTGCCCAAAGGACCAAATGACAACAAAAAATGGGGCAGCCACAGTGCCAAGGCTTGATTTTATGTGCATGACCATGACTCCCATGGCTGTCTTCCTGTCAAGTGTGGTTTTTCTCCAATTAGGACACAAGATCAGGGTGGGTTATAGGAGAGGTGGTGTGTGTGAGAGTGGAGGACCCAGGTGCAGGGTTAAAGCCAAACCATAATGATTTATCAGGGGAGGTGAAGAGTCTCCCATGAGCTGGTAATTGTGCACTTAAGGATTACTTAATATTGTTTTACATGTATGGATTTGACATAAAAATAGCAAAGCTTTCTGAACCTAGCTAGTGAGGTGCAGTTGTGATCACATGATTCCCTTTAGTTTCAAGTAGTGCTCCTTGTTGTAGGAGTGCTAATTGGGCTCTACTGGGTCTGCACTCATTCCTGTGAGATTCTCATTGATTGATGGAGGGCTGTGTCCTGGGCTCCCCAGACTGGCTCCATCTCCATCGCAGTCAGATGTTCTAGGTTCCTGATCTGAAGCCAGGCAAAGTATGACTACAAAGACTGTGTGCCTCACTGCTGGGTGGAGGTGGAGCAAGGATGCCTTTCTGGAAAACTCTTGAGCAGACTGGACTGGGGACTACTGGTGGATACAGCAGTAGAAGCAGCAGGTAGCTGATGATTCCAAACACCTCTAGAACAGGGACTCCTGGAATGTGGTGAGGTTGTTTGCGGTAAGCATTTATTAGATTTTTAAGTGTCACAGTGGCCTGGTAGTTATATTTAAGGTCTTTTTCAGTTTAGAGTGGAGATTAGGAAGTGGTGTTTATTTTTGTTATTTTGGAGCTAGTATATTGTTTGGTTGCCCAGGTTGTTGGCTCAAACAATCTTGCCTCAGCCTCCTGTGTACATGTGACTGCAGGTGTAGGTGTACCTATCTCTTGATGACCTGGATTTGAGATTCCATCTTCTCAGGTTTTGTTCATATGTGAAATGTCCACAGTGGGAGGGTGCTTGGTGTATAAGGCTGGGACAAAGGCTAAAAATGAGATTCATTTGGGTGGCTCACTGGGCTGGCCTCTGGGTTATGGAGATGATGGTGCTTCGTGTCTAGTTAACTGTTATACATTGATTGGGTCAACTTTTGAGAATCACCTTTCCTTCTACCATGTGGCTCTCAGGGATTGAACCCAGGTTGTCAGGCTTAGTGGTGAGTGCCTTACCTGCTGAGCCATCTTGCTTGTCCAGATGTTCAGAAACATGCCTCACCTTAGCAGAGAGAGACAGAGTGGCTGAAATTCCAGACATATTTAATGTCAGAACTAGCAGGATTGAGCTAGGGAGGGTAGTGTATACCTCTGATAACAACAGGCAGAGGTGGGATGATAGCAGTAAATTTAATGCTAGCTGGAGGCTATACAGAGAAGTCCAGTGATCTTCCTGTCTCTGTCCCCGTTTTGAGATTGTAAGAGTACGCCACTGTGCCCCGCTTCTTTATAGGGTGCAAGCCCTCACATTTGTGTGACAAGCACTTCTGCCACAGCCATGTGCCCATGGAGCTTTCTGATGGCAAATGCATCAGATTTGTAGGTCAGCCGGGAAGAGAATTTGTACCTTATTGCCATAAATAAGGAATCCCTTTCCGTTTGTTTTATTTACTTTTGTGATGGAGCCCAGGCAGGCCTAGTACACAAGCTGTCTGCCAGAGCTACACCTCAACTCTGTTTTATTTTTTTTTTTTGAGACAAAAATCTCTGTCTTGTCCTAGATAGAGTCAAGCCATCTTGCCTCAGTCTCGGGTGACTGCAGTGTTTTGTTTTGTTTTTTCCCTCTTGTCCATCATGTTTCTCATCTTTTAAACAGATTCTGTTGTGGCCTTAACTTCTGACTGATTGATGTGACTAACTCACTGTGGTAAGGGTCCTACTAAATCAGACAGTCACAAATTGAGAACATCCAAGCAGGGGTTGGCAAGGTAGCTCAGCCAGAAAGTGTGTTTACCACCACCTGACTACTTTACCTAAATTTGATCCCTAGAACCTACATGGTGGAAGGAAAGAGCTGGCTCTTGCAAGTTTTCTTCTGACCTCTAAGCAGTTTCACTGCTTCCTCTCCTGGGCGGGGAACTGTAAGCTGGAGGTGTGGACAGGGCCACCGACCAGGGAGACAGGACCAGGCCATATACTGCTAGCCTGGGAACAAGTTGAGACTCCTTACTGAAAGGTGGCTTCTGCAGAATCTGTTGCTTTTGTTCCATGGTAAAGTTGAAATCCTCACAGGGTGGGGTCTGTCTGTACTGGCCTTGATCCTGCAGAGACAGGTGCTTGGGCTACAATAGGGCTTCCTGCCCCTTGCAGAGAGACAGGCAAGTGAGGGTTAATAGCATTCATTAGATCTCCCAGCCTGAACTGCGCCAAAAAGACAGGCCCTGGTAGTGTCTGTGGTAAGGGCCTTACATGGGAGGGGCCTTGTGCTCCTTGATATGCAAAGTTCTCTCTACATTCACTCCTAGCTTTTCTAGGCAAGTTTTCCTAAGAGAATATTTCTTACACCCATGAGCCACAAGTTGCTGGACCTAGTTTAGCAATAAAGATTTCATTGGGCGGTGGTGGCCCACGCCTTTAATCCCAGTGCTTGAGAAGCAGGGGCAGGCAGGTCTATGTGAGTTCGAGGACAGCCAGGGCTACAGAGAGAAACCCTGTTGATGCGTTTATCTAATTATTCTTTAACAATAGAAACTTAGCCAGGCGGTGGTGGCGCAAGCCTTTAATCCCAGCACTTGGGAGGCAGAGCCAGGCGGATCTCTGTGAGTTTGAGGCCAGCCTGATCTACAGAGTGAGATCCAGCCAGGACAGGCACCAAAACTACGCTGAGAAACCCTGTCTCAAGGGGAAAAAAAAAGTGTCTGGGTGTTTTACCTGCATGTAGGTGCCTGATACCCAAGGAGGCCAGAAGAAGGTGTTGGATCCCCTGGAACTGGAGTTACAGAAGGTTGTGAGCTGCCATGTGGGTACTAGGAACCTAACCCTGGACTTCTACAAGAGTAGCCAGTGCTCTTAACTGCTGAGCCATTTCTTAAATTAAAAAAAAAAAAAATACTAGTTTCTTATTAGAACGTTCTCCTGACCGTCATGTGGGGACACACACACACACACACACACACACACACACACACACACACACACACAACAGAGGTGGTATGGATGCTGGGCAAGCCACGTGCATAAAATTGTGAGAGTGGGACCCAGCCTGATAACACAGACTCCGGGCGGGGCCTGTGATGAGCCACTCTTCTGTGACCTTGGACTTTAGCTACATGTCTCATCTGTGTGGCAGGCAGTCTCTTCTTTCCTGTGCACTTGTTGACCCCTGGGGTTGAAGGTAAGCTCCTAGGGTGAGTGTGGCTGTCCTGGGCACCGTGCCTTCCTCTTCCTCAGGGACAAGCTTGGACTTCTGCAGTGGTGGTGGTTCAGAGAGGGAACCTGGCTGATCTGGGAACTGGGCTGGTTTCCTGAGTATCAGACACATCAGGTCCCTGTTTTGTAAAGTGGGGTCTGCCCTAAGGCCGTCCCCACTGGTCAGCACCTGTGCCAATCCAATCTTACTGTTCTGTGACTCCTGGCTTGCTGTGAGGATAGCCCTCAGGTCACTTAACTTTGTGTTCTGGGTGTTGGTGGGAACAATCTGTTGTCATGCTTGTTTTTGTGTTTTGTGTTTTCGAGACAGGGTTTCTCTGTAGTTTTGGAGCCTCTCCTGGATCTCGCTCTGTAGACCAGGCTGGCCTCGAACTTACAGATATCCACCTGGCTCTGCCTTCCGAGTGCTGGGAATAAAGGCGTGCGCCACCAACACCAGGCTTTTTTTGAGCTTCAAAGACAGGTCTGGGATGTTGTTCACAGGTTACTCCTCCCCTCATGTCCACTAGGCCTTAGCAATTGATTTCCTTGTCTGGCCTCTGTTGTGGAAGGCAGCAATGGCTTATTTCACTATTCCTGTTCCTATGACTGAAGGCATTTTCTTGTATCATGGGTGCTTGAGACAGAACCAGAACCTAGGACCTTCCTCACATTTGGCAGACTCTCCACTGAGCCACACCCTTTCACTGGAAACGTTTGAAATTGCCCAGGTTTCCAATCCTTCTTTAGAACTCAGTGTTTTTCTGTCTTTTGGTTTAGGTTGGCCTGCACATTGAGCCAGCACGTCCACATAAGTTGCCTTTTGACAGAGCTGTGGCCATGGCCGCATAGTAGGACCGGCGTCCCAGACCCTGAGGCCAGGTGAGTGCTGGGGACTTGCATCTGTGAAATGGAAAGCTGCCTCAGGTAACCTCCATACACATAATGGAGTCCTGCTTGGGAAGAAAAGGCAAGTCATACCTGTGAGATCAGGTATGACACTTGAGCCTCGGGGTAAAGATACCATGTTCATTGCTCAAAGGCCTAAAGAAGGGGGACCAGAGGGTAACCTTTGACCTCCAGCTCTGTCTCCTTCTAAATGGCTAGAATTGTTCTTTAGTCACTGCCCAGCACTTAATGTGGAAACTTCAGCTCTGCAAAACACAAAAGGGCCAGAGCTCCACATGGGGAGGAGGACATTTCTGTTCCCATCAGGACCTGGTAGTGACACTTGGAATTGAATGGTTTCCTAGAAGCAGGACAAGCCTCACAACCTCCAGGACAGCTCCCTCCTTTTTCAGACTGTAGCATGCAGCTCAGAATAGGCAGGTGTCTTGTCAATGGCTCATCTCCACCCGATGGCATCTGGTTGGCTACTGTGTGAGACTCGGCTGCTCTGACATCCCTGCTATGCTGGACACAGGCAGGCTGTGACAGTGTTAGCGTTAGTGTGGGAGGACAGCTCCCACCTTTTCCAGGGTTCCTATGAGGAGGAGAGAGGGATAAGATATAGATAGAAAGATAGCAAAGAGGAGAAAGAGAAACACAGGATAGCTTCAGGAGGGCCTGGGTCAATACCCACCAACCTCGAGGTTTTATTCAAAAGGGCTTTTTATAACATGCCAAGGGGAAAGGCAAAAGACCTCCCCCTTGCAAGATCAAAGCATACCATTTAGCCAAGTGTAGACCTTTCCAAACACCTAGTAACCACGCCCGTGGTCAAATCATCCCATTATGCAGCCCTGCTGGGTAAAGCAAGCTCAGATTCTCTGACCCTGAGTAATTTGGGCCTGTACAGGTTAGGGGCTTGTTCTATTTTTAATTTATATGTGTGAAAGTTATGCTTACATTGTTGTGTAACACTGGCATGCCTGGTATCTGAGGAGGTCACAAGTGTCATCGTGTCCCCTGGAACTAGAGTTAAGGATGGCTGTTAACCACCATGTGGGTGTTGAGATTTGAACCTCCACAAGGCAGTGGTGGCACACGCCTTTAATCCCAGCACTCGGGAGGCAGAGCCAGGCGGATCTCTGTGAGTTCGAGGCCAGCCTGGTCTACAGAGCTAGTTCCAGGAGAGTCAGGGCTACACAAAGAAAACCCTGCCTCACCCACCTCACCCCCTAAAAAGAAAGAAAAGCATACGCTTCCCAGAGAAAGTAGTGCAGATGTGGCCCTTGGCCACAGCACGATCAGCATTGTCTTCCTGCTAAGGAGAATTGTGCATGTTGCAGAGTCCCTGAGATGTCTTTGCTGGAAAACACCCACCTGTCGGTTCTGGCTGTTCCTGTGGAGGGCATAAGGTCCTACCTGCATCACAGTGTTTACCCTAGAACCATTCCCAAAACTATCCTGTGGGCCGTGGGAAAAGATTGCGACAGGAGCTTGTTACTGTTCCAGCACTGGGGTGAAGGAGGTGGGGATGGCCCTGTGTTCTGTGTGACAGTTTCTAGGTAGAGACAAAAGGAGATGAAAGAAGCAGAGACAGTCCTGACTGGAGCGTCCTTGTGCCAGCTCCTGGGTTCTGTCGTTTGTCCTTAGTCCTACACAAAAACAGCATGAATCCATTTCCTAAGGAAAGGTGTGTGTGCATTTGCTCTTAAAAATTTCACTATTGCATGTGTGTTGACATGTGTGCTGTTGCAGGGCATATGCATACCATAGCAGGGTGGCCATCAGGTGTTGTTTTTCTCCTGCATTTTTACATCAGATGACAGTTTTGTAAAGCTGGTTTTTGGAGTCACATTTTTGGTTTTAGGGTAAAAATGCATATTTTTTTTTCCTGTCAGATACTGTAGAAGAAACAAATGCCTCTAAGTACCAAAAGAGAAGCGCAGAACTTGAGTCAAACTTCAGATCACTGACTTCTGAATCTGCATTGGGAACATGGCAGTTGTGTCAGAAGGGCCCACACCAGCATCTCAGATCAGGTGGGATAGGTGGTTGCCAGCGAGTTAGATGTGGTGGTAGAGTACTGGCTAGTGAGACCCTGGCTTCATCCCAAGAAACACAACACAGTTCATGGTGAGCCAGGTGCCAGATCTCAGCTCCTTGGAAGGCTGAAGCAGGAGGGCCATTTGGGTTCAGGAGTCTAGGAGCAAAGTAAGACCCTGTCTCTAAGTAATTAAAACCATAAGAAGTCTCCAACTCATATCAGTGCTCAAAGAAAAAGAAGCTGATCAGTCCCCAGTTCCTTTAGAGGATGTTGGGGAGCCAGTGGGGTTTTATATGTGGAGGAGATGAAGGCATATATGCTGCTTCTCTGGGCTGAACTTGCTAGCACCAGGATGCAAGGGGGAGAGGCCCATTAGCATGGACTACAGAACCTGTGTCCCTGTGGGTTGGTTCTTGTTTTTTTTTTTTTTTTTTTTTCTCTCTCGAGACAAGGTTTCTCTGTGTAGCTTTGCACCTTTCCTGGAACTCGCTTTGGAGTCCAGGCTGGCCTCGAACTCACATAGATCCGCCTGCCTCTGCCTCCCAAGTGCTGGGATTAAAGGCGTGCGCCACCACCGCCCGGCCTGGTTCTTGTTTTTACAAGAGTTTTTCTGTATAGACCAGACTAGTCTCAAACTCATGATTCTCTTGCCGTGGACATGTGTCGTCATAGCATCACTACTACTTGGTGGGTGTTCTGGAAATTTTCCATAACAGAAAGTTTAGGGCCAGCAAGATGGCTCCATAGGTAAAAGCACTTCACCATAAGCCTGGGGTCTGCCGCCCCCCCCCACCCCCCCCCCCACCCCCCCGAATCTCACAGTGGTCCATCTATGGGCTGTGAACTCCTGAATCTTATGCCTCAACTTCAAGGTGGACTTTGGCTGAGTATATTGTGAGAATATCTTTAGTGTCTTTTAGATAAAACTCTTTTTTAAAATTGTTAGTGGTGAGGCCACTTCTCATAAATACGTAGTATAAAATAGTAGGAGTATGTTTAGGGCTGTTTCAGACATTGTTGGAATTCAGTTCTAATCCTAAGCCAAAAATTCATTTAATGAATTTTTTTTAAAAGAAAATGCCCTCACAGACTTGCTTATAGGCCAATCTGGTAGAGGCATATTCATTCTCTTTCTCTCCCTCCCCCCTCCCTCCCTCCCTCCCTCCCTCCCTCCCTCCCTCTCTCTCTCTCTCTCTCTCTCTGTCTCTCTCTCTCTCTAGCTCTCTCTCTCTCTGTAGCTCTCTCTCTCTCTGTAGCTCTGTAGCTCTGGCTATCCTGGAACTCACTTTGAGGCCAGGCCTGCCTCTGCCTCCTGAGTGCTGGAATTAAAGGCATGTGCCACCACTACCTGACTCATTCTTTACTTTTGAGACAGGATCTCCCCCCCCCCCCCCCCCAGACAGGGTTCTCTGTGTAGCTTTGCGCCTTTCCTGGAACTCACTTGGTAGCCCAGGCTGGCCTCGAACTCACAGAGATCTGCCTGCCTCTGCCTCCCGAGTGCTGGGATCAAAGGCGTGCGCCACCACCGCCCGGCTTGAGACAGGATCTTAAATGTTGACCTGTAGACTGAAGAGGACCACAGCTTCCTCCAGCATGGATGCTCAAGAGTGTATTGTCCCATGCATGTTCTACAGGCTGCACTCTCAGATATTGGCACATTTACTGGGACAGGCTCAATCAATCCTGGGTGTGTGGTAAACTGCTGTGGCCCTCTGGTTCCCCTGAGAGCTGCCATGGCTATTTGGTGGTTTCAGACTTTGAAGCTATACTTGATCAAGCATCTTTCCTTAAGAACTGGCTTGTGTTACTGATCACCAGGCCCAGTCAGCTGCAGCCCCTGGGGTTGAGTCCCTCCAAAAACAAAAAACAAAAAAATCACCCAGGTAAAATTGACATTCTCACCATTTCAAAGTGTGGTATCTGGTAGCATTAAAATAGTCACAGTATTGTGTAATTCTCTGTAATTCCCGAACATTTAAAACATTTTTTTGTATGTATGTGTGTGTGTGCGCGCCCATGTGCTCTGTGGGTGGGTGTTCAAGGTCAGAAGAGGGCAACTCCCTGGAGCTGGAGTTGGCAGGCATTGTGAGCTTTCTGTTAGTCATTTGCATGGCTGCAAGAAATGTCTAGTCAAGTGTTCTCCTAATTTTTGAATTGATATGTCATTTTGTTCTTCCTTGATATGGTGGGGCTGCTGTGAACTCAGACATTCTAAGCAAAGCTCCCTTGACTGTCCACAGCCATAAGAAATTGTCCTCTGTCTGAAGATGTTTTGGATATCAGGCCTTCATGAGGAGATTTTGTCTGTTTCACCGTATTGGTATTTTGTTTGTTTTTTCAGAGTTTTTCTGTGTAGCCCTGACTGTCCTGGAATTAGATCTGTAGACCAGGCTGGCCTTGAACTCACAGATCTGCCTGCCTCTGCCTCCCAAGTGCTGGGATTAAAGGTGTTGTTTGTTTGGTGTTTTTTTTTTTTTTGTTTTTGGTTTTTTTTTTTGTGGTGACAGTGTCTCACTCTGTATTTGGACTCACAGCAGTCCTCCTTTTTCAGATCCCAGTGCTGGGATTACCTATGTGGTAATCCACTATGCCTGGCTTGGTTTGGAATTTCTAGATGCCTTGCTCTGCTGTCCGGGCTACTTGTAGAGTACTGGGCTGCAGAAGTGTCACATGGCCTGCTGGCTTCTGTGGGCTTTCAATCGTTATCTTCCTTCTTGGCATGAAGACACTGGCTTAGTTTACAGGAGGGGACTGAGGGAAAGCAAGCTTGCCTCTGCTTCGTTTTCAGTTTGTTTAGTGAGTGTGTCCATCTAGTGCCTCTTTTGTGCTGAGCATTGTGCCTGCCCTGGGCCCAGGTGGCACAGAGGTGTCTCCTGTCCTCGGGAGAGGGTGGGAATATGTAAACAGGTGAACATAGAAGCTGCAATTATCAGTTGAGACCTGGTGGAAGAGCCCTGTGGGCAGGGAGCAGGGGTGCAGAGCTAGCCTTTCCATTGGGATGCTAGGGTGTGGGGCATGGTGGAGTGGTGGAGGCCGCAGAGACTGCAAGCTTTTTGGTCAAGGCCAAGGCTGCTGCTTTTTTTTTTCCTCAGCATGATCTGACTAAAGATATACTTTGATTTTGTTGTGTTTTTTTTGTTCTGTTTTTTTTTCCAGTACAGGGTTTCTTTATGTAGCCCCAGCTGTCCTAGAACTCACTCTGTAGACCAGATTGGCCTCAAACTCAGAGATCCAACTGCCTCTGCCTCCTGAGTACTGGGATCAAAGGTGTGGGCCACCACTTTCTGGTTGAAGATACACTTCTTTGATTACCTTCTGTGTGATACCTCATGTGGCAGCTCAGCTCTGTGGGCTGGAGGTGTGTGTAGGGGAGTTGGCTGTGCACAGGCAGGAAAGTAGTAAGGGTTCTGACCTGATTCTCCTTGTCATGGACTGTGGAACCTCCTTTTTTCTTAGATGTGGGCTTTACAACCTCCCTCCCCACCCCGGGCCTCCTGCAGGGAAGAGCTGCAGTGAGAAGCACCATGGCAGAGGGTGCCTCTGTGAAAGGGACATGGGACACATCTTGGTCCCTTGACTTTTGCTCAGTGTGTCCTCTAGGGAACGTTTCTTCTGAACCTTTGGGGACTTCCTGTGAAAACCATCTGTCCTTCCTAGGCAGCAGCATGGATGAAGGATCAGGCTGGGTTCTACAGGAGGGTTGGCCTGCCTGTAAGGGTTATGAGCTCCATTTCATGGTATTAGCAGTCTCAGGCTGAAGTGATGGCTGTGGCCTGCTCATGATACCTCAAATCTAGGCCTTGGGTTACTACATAGCTTTCAGTTTTCCCTCACATGGCTGTGCTGGGCAGCACATTCCTCTCCCTGGGCTACAGGCCAGCAGAAGACACAGCTTGAGGTTGGGTGCCCATGTGGGGACACTCCTATCCTGGCCACAGACAGACATACTGGGAACAGTAAGGACTCTTGAGATCCCACATGTGTTGATGTACATACTAGTGAGTATTGGGAGTGTATACATGCATGTTTGTACATGTTGAGCAAGGCTGCTGTATGCCACTGACTGGGCATTCAGGAGCTGAGGATGTATAAGTGTCTGATGTTCCTTTCTGTCCTCTGTTTATTGTCTGCTGTCTGTCCTGTGAGATCTGATGCTCTTTGGTCAGGCATCTTGTCTGGGACTCTATCCCTCTCCTTGCCACTTTTGGTGTCTAGATGCAGCCAAGTGCTCCTTGGTCAGGTTTCAGGGGCCTTCAAGTAGTCGTTGGACAGAAGCACCTGTGGGTCACATGTCTTGTTTTTTTTAGTCTGTCCCCTAGTACCTATATTGCCCTCGAACACTGGACTAAGTGCCTCACTAGGTTTGAAGTGGAATGCTGTTACTCAGCTAGGTAGGTCTAAGAGTTTTGAGGAGAGTAGCAGAACTGACTGTACCTAGTGTAGACTTTCAGTGCCCAGTGACTTCCTTCTGGGACCTCTGTCTGTAGTTGGAAGTTTTACTGTGTCCCACCTGGTCCCGCAGCCACGCAGACACAAGTAAACACACAGAGGCTTATATTAATTACAAACTGGATGGCCTGTGGCTCAAACTTCTTGCTAGCTAGCTATTATAACTTAACCCATTTCTATTTATCTATAAATTGCAACATGGCTGTGGCATTACCGGTCTGCTAGCATCTTGCTGTTCCTTGGGCAGCGGCTGGTGCCTCCCCCCCCACTCTGCCCTTCTTTTTTCCATATCTCCTTGGATTTCCCACCTGCCTCTCAGCTGCCTTGCCATAGGCCAAAACAGCTTTATTTATTAGCCAGTGGGAGCAACACATATTCACAGCACACAGAAAGACATCCCACAGCATCTGTCTTTCCCTCAGGACCTTCCTGGGAGTGGAAGCCAGTATGATTCCTCATCCTCCTGGATCTCTCCATCCCCCGCCCCCAGTACCTGGTTAATAATCTTAGGGTTTCACTGGTGCATGTGGTCCCTACCTGAGCTTTAGATGCCCTGGAGACCTGTCCTGATCCTGTAGCTGCATCTTACCACAGGGCCTCCATGGGCCATAGGCCTCCAGAATGTAGTACATTCGGGTTCTACTGTCTCCCCATACCCTCACAGAGTCATCCCTGGAGCCCTTGGCTGAGCTCTGCACTGGAACTGGGTTAAAGTTTCATTCTCTGCAGCAGTTGTATTTGTAGCGTGTTACTTCCTTGTCTGAGGGCCCTCTGCCTTTAGAGTTACACATGTGTGAGGTTTTTAGGACAGGCTGAGGCCAACCCTGGAGCTAGCTGCTTGTCTGCTCTTTTCAGAGACTTAATTAAGCCTTTGTCCTGGGTTTGGGTTGAATTTGCTGGTTGCACGTCCTTCTGAACGCTCTGCCTCTGGGTAGATCTGCTCTGGGCTGTGTTTGGGGAAGTGGGCTGTTGACCACTGTGTTAGAGGACACCAGAGCTGCACTGCTGTTGCTTTTCCCTGTGTGGTTTTGTCTAGGAGAAACACTAGCTTAGGTGGCCTGAAGGCTGTGGCCCATCATGGCACATAGTTTTATTTGGACACAGCCGTGCCCACCGGAGTATGTGCTGTCAGGACCTCAAGACAGTCCTGCCACAAGAGAGGACATGACCCCAGACACCAGAGGTCCTGGACTGCTCTCGCTGGACTGCTTCCCCTGAAGTCCAGAAAAGCTCTCAGTGAAACTTAACTACAAGTGCACTGCAAAATGCCACCTCTGCTCATGCCCATCCCCTCCTTGGGTCCCACGGCCCACCATGACACAGCAAGCTCAGGTCTCCCCAAGGCAAGAGTTAGAGTCTCTGTGACATGGGTGTGGGATTTAGCTGTTGTAGCCCATTTGTCATATTGATTGGTCACCATATTTTCTGTCCTGTGAGTGGAGTTCTGAAAGGTAGTATCTTTGGCTCCTTTTGCCCATAGGCCTGATTTCACATCCTAAGTGGCTTAGAAGAACACTGCAGCTGTAGGTGTGTTCTCATGGCACTCGGTGGAGTTGAAATGCGTTTGTGCTGTGTGTGTCCCAGTAGAACATATCCAGCTTGACGTACACTCACTCCTAAGGTGTTCTTGGTCCCTAGAACCTGCAGGGTGATTAGGGGAATGCTTTCTACAGGGCTCTGCCTAGAGCAGTGCAGACTGCAGTCCTTGCATCCTCCCACTCTAGGTAACTCCTACCTCACCTGGCTGAGCCTCAGTTTTGCCCTTTTAAACCGGGGGCTGGTGATCACATTGGATCTTACAGGTGGTTGGTGGGGATGACCTTGGGGATGCTACTGGGTAAAGGCTCACTGGGTGTAAAGAAGACCCTGCCTTCATGTTAACACAAAAGGAGACACAGAGTGTTTGGGTGGGGCCCAGGGGTCTTACCAGCCCCAACCCCAGAGAGAAGTCCACATTTCCACATCTGCTCATTCATTTAGTTAGTGCCTGCTGGGCAGAGAGAGAGAGAATGGGGAGGGGGAGGTGGGAGAGGGAAAGGAAGGAGAGAAAGAGAGAGGGGGGGAGAGAGGGAAGGAGAGGGAGAGAGAGTTTCCTTTGCCAAGCTAGGGACACACCAAGGACATTGTCTCTTACAGAGACAAAGTACATTCTGAGCTGCTGCTGCCTACCTTCTTATAAACCATCTTTATGTGAAATCCTTTAGTCACCCTTCGGTGCTGGAGTCTCCCCTGGCCTGACCACCCCATGGCCTGTTGTCAGTGGCCTATTCCCTGATCACTGTACAGGGAGTTTTTGTTTTGTCCAGGGTGTCCACCTTCCTGGCCTCAGATGTGTACAGTAGGGTGCACAGCGTGCCTGAAGGTGAAGACATGCATGGCACCCGGGATTAATGTGTGGCATTTTTGTACCATGCAGTGGAGGATGCTGCTGCAAGTCAGTATTGGAAGGAGAAGGTGGGAACTTGACTACTAGGCTTACCTAGAGTTTGGTTCCTGTCACCTTATTGAGGGGACACACCTGTCCTCAGCTTGTGAGGCTCTGGGGTGTTTGGCATCTGATGAGCCCAGGCTTAAGTGAGGTATTTGGGAAAGGCCATTTGGCAAGGGCCAGTGTGACCCTCTCACTGCAAGTCACCAGGGACCCTGCAGGAGGGGTTCTGGTCTCAGCATCTCCTCCTGGGGCTTTCCTGATTTCATGTATGTTAGGTTGGGAGGGGTGATGACTGGGGGCTCAGAGGGTAAGAGCATTCATTGCTCTGCCAGAAGATCTGAATTCTGTTCCCCACACCACACCCATGTTGTAGCTCACAACCATCCATAGCTCTAGATCCCAAGTTCCAAGATTTCTGGCACCTTCATCTGACTTCCTCAGGCTGACACAGCACACATACAAAACACTCATAGATAAAATACTTTTTTTCCTTTAAAGTTCAGGTGTAGTGACTCTGTGAGCATAGGCAGATTTATTTCTCAGTTCAAGGCCAACCTTGGCTACATATTTAGAGACCTTGTCTCCAAAAAAAAAAAAAAAAGGTTGAGTGGATATAATTCATGTGAACTTTTTGGGCTGGAGAGGTGGCTCAGTTGCTAAGAGCATTGCAGAAGATCGTGTCAGTGCCTAGCACCCACGTGGTTGCTCACAGTCACCTGTCCCTAAGAGGGTCAGACGCCCTCTTCTGGCCTCTGTGTGTAGTTAATACAAGTAATAAATCAATCCCCACCCCCCTCCCTCCCTGTGACAGGGTTTCTCTGTGTAGCCCTGGCTGTCCTAGAACTTGCTTTGTAGACCAGGCTGGCTCAAACTCAGAGATCTACTTCCCTCTGCCTCCCAAGTGCAGAAATTAAAGGTGTGTGCCATCACTGCCCAGCTATAATAAATCTTAAAACATTAAGAATAACCAAACAAAAACTCCGGAACTCAGACCTGTCTGGCTGCTGTTGGCACTCCGGTGTCACAGGAGCCCGTGTCAGGGCAGTGACGTTCTCCTGAGCTGCTGTTCAGAGCTTCCCGTTGTCCAGGGGCAGCTGTGGTTTTCATCTGAGGGGTTTCTTTCAGTTCTTTTTTACCCTGTGTAGATAAAGCTGTTTGGTTTTGAGATAGGATCTCACTATAGCACTGGTAGCCATGGAACTCACCCTGTAGTTCAGACTGGTCTCACACTCGAAATAATCCTCCTGCCTCAGTCCTTTTGAGGTTAAGAGGCTACTGGTAAGCATTTTAAAGCTCTGTACATTTATTACTCAACAACTTGAATTTTTCTCCTTCAGTCTGTTTTCAGTAACCACTCCTATGTGTTTTTGATATGCTGGTGAGGCAGGGTGGGGAAACTGAGCCTCCACTCTGTTCTCGGCCCTGGATCCTTTTTACTTGCCCTTACATAGGCCTGACAATATTTAAAGGTTGAGACTTGGGCTTTTTCTGAATTTCTTCCAGAAGAGTCTCAGCTACTCGGTCATTCGGATGTGTGGCAGGAAGTGACTTGGGCCTACCCAGGCAGGTCTAAGTGTCTGTTCTGCTTTTGAGGAGACCTGCCTGTCACAACTTAGCTGTCTTCTCCCTTATTCTGGGCCCCCTCCAAATGTTCAGGAGAATGGCTGTGCCATGTGGTCAGGCTGGACAAGGCTCCCAAGCCCCAGTTGCTGATAGGGGTGACCTGGCCTCCAGCTTGGGTCACAACTCTCTGGAGAGTGCCAGCTGCAGGCCAGGAGGAGCTGGGCAGCAGGACCTGTGTGCCTTATGATTGGGCTGCATGTGTCCTTGCCTTTGTCTGACGAGTGCAGCTGCTTCATGAGACCTGCCTTCTTCCAGATAGGAGTGATGTTTCTCAAAGCCCCAGGATAGAAGCTGCCCTAAAGGAGAGTTCCACTGCATCAAAATGTAGGATTAAATTTTTCTTCCCCATTTTCCAAAGAGTCCATTGCTTGAGTAGAACCAAATAAAACCAGAGCAGCCCCCTTCCCCCATTGGTGCTTGGTAAAGCTTCAGAGCACACCATAGGGGGAAGTCTCTGTGCCCTGCCACCCACCAGCCCTTAGTTTTTTAGAGCAAGGTGGACCTCTGTGCTCCCTGTCATCATGCTTCCATGCTGGAGCCCTGTCACCTCCCCCACAGTCCATCTGGACCATCTCCATCAAGACTGAGTTCTGATGCCCTCTTTCCCACCTGGCCTCTGCCTCTCTGCTCCCCTAACCACTCAGACCTGTCACCTGACACCCTTGGCCATTTCAGTCTTTGCCCAGCTGTGCATTCCTGGGTGGAGTAATCCTCAGCCCCTAGGATAGCAGCTCCCCTGATAGAGGCCCAGGGCTGCCATTGAGGGAAGGGGTGGGAAGTGTTTGTTTCTCCTCTCCCTCCCTCCTTCCTTCCTTCCCCCTGGGGCTAAGGTTCCCCAGGTTACAAACATCAGCTGTCAGCTTCGTCCATGCTTTACCCACTTAGTGCCCTCCTCTGCTCATGTCTGGGGCACACATTTTGGAGTATTACACTAACAGGACAGCAGAGTCTAACCTCTTGAGTGTTGGCATGATGCTCAGTTTCAGCTTGGAGAAGCTTTTCATTCTTTCAGAGTGTGCAGCTGCTGGCCCCAAGCCCTTCTTGAGGGAGACTTAGCATCGTGTGTTAGTGTGGCAGTTGGACTGTGTGACTTGTGTCTTATGTGTTAGCAGGGGATGGTCACTGGCCCACCGTACTTAGCCTGTGCTGGGTACCTTGGCTCTAGAGGACTTCTTAGAGGTTCTGGTCTCTGCTGCAACATTTGGTCTACGGCATTTGACTTAGAGCTAGCTTCCTGCCCAAGGTTCTCCAGCCTCCAGATAAGCAGTTAATGGTGTTTGTGCTACCTCAGAGGCCCACCTTTGGTGTACCACAAGGACTCGGTCCCCTTGGTCCCAGGACTGGCAGAGGCACCCGTATAGAACTCTTGCTGAGGGAGCCCTTTGCTGTACCCCACCTACCCACCAGCCTTCAGGCCCCACTGATGGTTGTGAGGGTTGCTGCACCGTGAAGGCATGGGGCTCAGCCCTGAGTGTTGGGAGAGAGCAGGGAGATTCTTGCTCTCGGTGTTCTAGCCCACCTCCTTAGTAACTCGATGGCCCTTTTGACCTTCATATCTCTACTCTTAAATTGATCATCATTTCCTGTGCTGCTGCTATGCAGGCAGTGGCTGGTGAGACTCATCCTCCTGAACAGGCCTGTGGTAATTACTCTGGTGGGGCAGCTTTCTTTTTCCCTCTGGGAACTTTGAAACCCACCCTCATTTGCAAGTGAGTGATTCAGCCCCTTACTCTGCCTCTTAGGATGCTTCCTAAGGGAGGCTGGTTTCTTCTTGCCCACTTTGCCTGCAGTACAGTGGCTGTCAGCACTAGTTCCAGGGAGACCTTGGTCCTGCTGACCTTGAGGAGGTTGGGGCTCTTACCACAGAATACCCTGGTAGGCTGGGTTGGTCACTCCTCAAGGGCACAGCTGTGGAGGCTGAGGCACTAGTAGAGAGAGCACAGCCTGATTGGGACCTCTGTGGTGCCTACCTCTGCTTGTCTTTCTGGAGGTGGGAAGGCAAATCCTAGGCATCCTTTCTCCTGCCTTTACTTAGCCCACCCTGAGGTCAGCTCAAGGTTTTGGGCCGAGGTGGGCCAAGCACCAAGCTTCTCTGATAGACTTTTTTTTTTTTTTTTTTTTTTTTTTGGTTTTTCGAGACAGGGTTTCTCTGTGTAGCTTTGCGCCTTTCCTGGAACTCACTTGGTAGCCCAGGCTGGCCTCAAACTCACAGAGATCCGCCTGCCTCTGCCTCCCGAGTGCTGGGATTAAAGGCGTGCGCCACCACCGCCTGGCCCTCTGATAGACTTCTAACACATGGACCCAGTTTGAGTTCTGAGCAGGTAACTGTCTCCATGTGACTGTGGAAGGGGAGTTGTCCTAGAGATACAGAGAACAGTTCCCCCAACCCTGTTAGACTCTTTACTTTCCTTTAGCCCTTTTTTCCTGGATCTCACTCTGTAGACCAGGCTGACCTTGAACTCAGAGATCCACCTGCCTCTGCCTCCTGAGTGCTGCTGGGATTAAAGGTGTGCGCCACCACCGCTTGGCCCCTTACCCTTTCATAGCAACAAGGGAGTGAGGCAGCGGGGTGGAGAAGATGGACTTCAGGCAGGGTCTCTATGGATTCAGAAGAACTAAGAGTCTGAGGCCAAGGCCTGAGTCTGCCCTAGGAAAGCCCTTCCTGGCTGCAACAGTTGTAGTGGTGAGGTGTTGAGGGCAGGGCCAGACCTAGAGCTTCACTCTTTCTGGTTTTTCGAGACAGGGTTTCTCTATGTAGCCCTGGCTGTCTTGGAACTCACTCTGTAGACCAGGCTGGCCTTGAACTCAGAGATCCACCTCCCGAGTGTTGGGATTAAAAGGTGTGCGCCACCACTGCCTGTCAAGCTTCACTCTTGAGAGTCATAATGACCCCCAGTTCCCACATGTCCTTCTTGTCAGAGGTCCTGGGCTCCCATCTTTCCCTGTCCAGGCCTGGGTGTGCTTGTATCCTGTCTGAGGATACTACCAGGCTGCCTCCTCACTTGTCCTAGAACTCAGAGCAGCTCTGCTTTAGGCAGTCTTGACATCCAGGGCAGTGACGTTGTTTGCTTTCACAGGGAGACAAGACAGACAATTGTCAGCAGATTTGATGGGGTTTCTGGTCAGTTGTGTTGGAGGAAGAGCAAAGCTGTAGAATTCCAGAGCTGAGAGTTGCTGGTGGAGTGAAGGGGTGGAATGGATGCTCTGGAATCTGGGGAGGTTGTCATGGTCTAGTGTAGAGTGGCAGAGTTGGGGGCAGATGATAGGGTTTGGGACCCTATCCCGATCCACTCTATACTGAGTCATACCTAGGGTTAAAGCATCAGCCATACCTAGGTGGTGCCGTGCTGAAGCTCCTGGGTCCTCAGTCTTCTGAGATGGGGCAGGGAGCCTTCTGGGTCTGTGAAGAGAGTGACTGGATGGGGGAGCTGGGGAGGGGGGGCATGACACTCTGGTTTGGCCATGGGAGCACATCCTTGATATGATGCTCCTAGTCTCCCAGAACCTGGAAGGGGTTCCAGAACTGGCATTGTCCAGGACAGGCCTTCCCTACCATATTTGCCAGTGTGGAAACTGAGGTACCTGCAAGGAGATACCCTGCCATCTAGGTTACAGAATCAGAAAGCATTCCCATTGAGCCTGCTGGAGGTGTGAGCTGAGGTTCTCTCCAGGGCAAGATAGATAGATAGATAGATAGATAGATAGATAGATAGATAGATAGATAGATAGATAGATATCTCTCTCTCTATATATATATATAATTTTTTTTTTCCCATGGGACACAAATGTCCCATGAAAAACTATCCCCTGGATCCTGCCAGAACTCAGCCAGATTTTTTTCCTGCCTGTCCATAGTAAACTCTGGGTCTCTCTGACTTTTCCCTAGTCTGGTGTCTTGTAGTGTTAAGACCTGGGGTTTGAGCGGCCCCTTTAAGAGCGCCTTGTCCCAGACCCTGCTGTGGAATGCCAGCAAGCTGTCCTGTCTCTGCTAGGGTTAACAACACTTCACTTCAGCTGTGTTGTCTGGAACCGGTTCAGACTGGTTTTCTGGAAAGTGCTTTGTCTTTCTGACTGAATCCTGGGAAGGGTCATGTGGAGCCCAGTGATGTCATGGGATCAAAAACTGACTCAGCGGTTTGTGGGTTTTGTTTTTTGTTTGTTTTTTGTTTTTTGTTTTTCCTCCTATTTCTTTGAATCAAGGTATGTGTGTGCCACAGGTACAGGGCCGTGCGGTGGCATGTTGGGATGGACCAGTCTGTACTCTGCTAAGAGTGTATCCCTGCCAAACAAAGAGCTTAATGTGACCCACACTTCTGGCTCCCTGGAGGGGAGCAGCAGAAGGGAGCTCAGGCACACAGCACCTGAGGTCACCTCTGTCCAAGTCCCCCATGCACCATCACAGTGCAGGTGCCGGGCCCCTGGGCTGGTTTTCAAGCTCACATTCAGCACCGTTCCTCCATAGAAGGACCCTGTCCAGTAATAGCTGCTACTGCTTTCCTCCCACTTGGATTCCATGGCTTCTCAGAGAGGGCCACACCCCAGAGGCCTGTGGACCCCTTTCCTGCCCAGTCATCCTGAAGGTGTGAAGAAAGTCTTGGAGGGACTTCTACGGTCCTATCCTTGCCCCTTCTCCAGCTAGCCTCCTCCATGAGGAAAACAATCACCCTCCAGACTTTAAGAAGGGTCTGCTTCTCCTGTGCCTGGTTCAAATGCTGTGTCCTCCCTTTCACATACAGAATGAGTGAAGAAGCATGTCGAACCCGCAGTCAGAAGCGAGCCCTTGAACCCGACCTAACGGAGGATGATGTGGAGAGCAAGAAAATGAAAATGGAGAGAGGACCATCAGAGCTAACTGTGGACGGAGACACCAGGGTGATGCCTGAGCTGGGTACAGGTCCAGCCCAGGGGTTGCTGAGGACAACAGAGGCCATGGCCACGGGATCAGGCGAAGGAATGGTAGGGGACGGGCCTGTGGACATGCGTACCTCACACAGGTGAGTGAGAAGAGTTGGTGGGTTGGGCTGGAGCCTAGCAGAGGCTAGGTGCAGGGTCAGGGTGTCCCTGAGTCCTAGGCTGGGGCACTGTCAGTGCCAGGTCCGTGAGTCTCATGGAGGAGGAAGTCCCTTGCTGTCTGTAGGTCTGCCACTTTTGGGGTTCTAGGAGGACTGGAACATTCCTTTGGTGTGAGTGCCTCAGGGAGGCCAGCCTGCCATGCCCTACCTATGTCACTTCTCAAAGAAAGGGCCTCCCACTGCTCTGACAGACTTCTGTTTCTTCTGGTCATCACTAATTACTTCAAGGGAACTTAGCTGGTACTCAGGCTTTATGACACTCAAAGGTGAAAGCCTGAAGGAAGTCGGACTAACCTCCCACCAGGTCTTCACTCAGAAACCTTTGTTTCCCAGTACCTGCATTACCCTTTCTTCAGAACACTCTAGAATGAAGCATTTACCCCAGACTCCACTGAGGGCACAGCCTTCCACCCTGTGATGGAACTTCCTCTGACCACCTCTTCTGCCCACCTTGAGGATCCCAGCCAGCTTGCCTCATGTTTACCCAGCGAGGGCCAGAACTGGTGAGGTGCAGGAAGCTAGTTCTCCACATGTTCCCTATAGTGCACAGGGATTTCAGTCTGTCAGCTTTGTGCAAAATCCAGAGTGTTGGGACCCTGAGGGCTTCCACATTGGCCGGTGTGCCTTAGAATCCTGACGGCCTGGAGGTCAGTGGGAAAGTCCAGCCTCCCTTCTATCTTCGTGAATTTGCCATTAGGAAGGCTTTTCTCATCTGGGCAAACATAGCAGGATATGCCATCATTCCAGGAGGTACAGACAGGAAGTTGAGTAGTTCAAGGTCATTTTCAGCTGCATAAGGAGTTGGAGGTCAGCCTGGGATACACAGGACCCTGTCTCTCTAACAATCCTCTACCTCCCTCAAAAACTTGTCTTCCTCTCTGACTGCTTTCTGCTGCCCTGTTCTGAACCTAAGGACTTACTTAAAAATAAGTCAAAGTGACAGGCTTGGGCTCCTTTTCCTCCCTGGGACCTTCTGGGTCCTCAGCCCTCTAGTGAGATCTTTGATGGATGCGCTCCTAAAGCCAAGGGAGAGGGAGATGCCAGATCTGTTCCGTATTTTGTCCGCTGGGGCCTGCCCTTTGTGGGTGGGCTGCTGAAGTCCAAAGTTGAGTGTTAAGGGGTGAAAGAGCCCCTCTTCTGTTGCCGAAGTCCAGGACTGCACCAGGCCTCTGATCCTCTGGGGCCCTCCCTGGGTTCTTGGTTTCTGAACTGTCTCTTGGATGTGGCATTCACTGAAGCTGCTTAGGATGATTTCTTACGATACTTAAGGATATGGGAAACAGATCACCCAGAGACTCTGGAGTGAGGGTTGCCTACAGACTAGAGACCCCAGGGCCCTGGCTGGTACAAGTGTAAGAATGGAGAAGAAACTTAATCCTGCAGGTCAGTGGGCACAGTGGGGGGCCAGGTCACATGCTCCAGCTCTCCCTGGATGGAACATCCCAGCCACATTTCTTCCTGGTGTAGTAGTCACCCTGTCTCACAGGTTGATGAAGTGACAGGAAATGTGCTCTCAGTGGCAACCTCTGCAGTGTGGGGACAGTTTGAAGGGAACAGCCCTAGTTTCTGTGTTTGGTCTTCCCTGAAGTATCTGGCCAGGGTCACCTTTAGGGACTTTCCTCCAGCACTGTGTGTGTTCTGTTGGTGTCAGGCAGGAGTTGGGTTCTGTGGGTACTCATGTAATGAGTGTGCCTACCCAGAGTAGTGAGGGTGAGATTACACCCCCCCCCCCTTTTTTTTTGGTTTTTGAGACAGGGTTTCTCTGTGTAGCTTTGGTGCCTGTCCTGAATCTTGCTTTGTAGACCAGGCTGGCCTCAGACTCAGAGATCTGCCTGGCTCTGCCTCCTGAGTGCTGGGATTAAAGGCATGTGCCACTACCACCCAGCTTGGTGAGGTACCCTTGCTTTGGGCTCACCATACTTGTATTTAGAGAATATTTTGCCGGGCGGTGGTGGCGCATGCCTTTAATCCCAGCACTCGGGAGGCAGAGGCAGGCAGATCTCTGAGTTCGAGGCCAACCTGGTCTACAGAGCAAGATTCAGGAAAGGTGCAAAGCTACACAGAGAAACCCTGTCTTGAAAAAAAAAATAAAATAAAATAAAGAGAATATTTTATCAGATGCATATAGACAAAGCCTTGCAGGCTTAATGCTATGCATTACCCTATTCAACTGGAAAAATATTTTAAGCTGAACATTTCTAGACCAATATGGCTGTTAATTTCCATACAGTGCCAGCTTGACCTGGTAAACTAGCACACTTTTCCACACTTTGATAAGACAAAGCTAGTTTCCAAAATTCAAATCATACAAATAAGGATACATATAAGGAGCAATGAGTGTAACATTGGTCACAGCTTTCCAGGTTCTTCAGTCAGATGAGCCAAACTAGAGGCGTCCAGGTAGTATGTCAGCTATAAATTGTGCCCAAAGACGTGTTTTTATTTTTTTTAACTTTTTTTCTTTTTCTTTTGAGGCAAGGTCTTGCTGGTAGCCCTGGCTGGGCTGGAACTATGGATGTAGACTAGACTAGCCTCGAACTCAAAAAGATCCATCTTCCTGCCTTTGCTTCCCGTTACTGGTTAAAGCCAACATGCCTGGCTTTTTTAAGTTTTTTTGTTAACTCTGTGTGTGTGTGTGTGTGTGTGTGTGTGTGTGTGTGTGTGTGTGTGTACACACATGGGAATCTGTGCTCATGGAGCCCAGAAGTCAGCTACAGGTATCACTCAGAAGCTGTCCAGAAATTGAGCCCCAGAAACCCACCTGTCTCCATGTCCCCAGTCCTGATATTATAGGCACCACCAAGCCCTGCTGTTGATGTGGGTGCTTGGGGTGGAGCCGTCTCCCCAGCACCTGCTCTGTAGATTTGAAAAGTGTGTGCTACCAGGTCCTTAGTCCAGACCAAGAGGTGAACATGGATGTTCCTCGGGTTGCAGCCACTGCCCTCCAAGGGTATGTGGTTTCCTGACTTTGGACAGCTTAGTTTCCATCAGGTTAGCTTGGTTTGTATTTGTAGACTTTGTCTGTCCTCTTTGTCACCTGGCTTTCATTCCACACTGTGTCTGTGAGATTTGTATTCACTGCTTCATAGCCCCGGCAATGCCGTCTGTCCCCATGAGTTCCACACTAACGGTTTCAACCAGTCACAGTCAGAACTAAGGAGCAAGCTAGGGAGGGTGTAGCCTAGTAGTAATATGTTCTCACTGCTATGACAGATGCCTGACAAAAGCTGCTTGACGGAGAAGTTTAGTTGGGCAGTGGTTGGAGGACATAACCATTGTGGCAGGGAGGGTGGCGCATGAGGCAGCTGGTCAACAGCAGTGTTCTGTGATCACAAAGCAGAGAATGAGGAATGACTGGTATGCAAATCGTTTCTTCCTTTTCATGCAGAATTGGACCCCAGGCCATGGTGTGGTGCTGCCTTCATTCACAGTGGCCTAGAGGTGTATCTTTTAGGTGATTCTAAATTCTATCAGGCTAACTGTCAAGATTAACCATCGCAGGTAGAGCGCAGGACCTGGAGTTCGGTGCCCAGCACCCAAAAGAAAAGGATTTGTGCTTATGCTAAACATGTAAGGACTTTCTGGTTGCTAGTCCCTAAGCAGAGTGTCAGCTGTTTTGAATGATGTACAACACAACATGTACAAACAGTCATCCCGTGTTATGCCAGAGGCTGGAGCATCTCAGAACTGGGGGGTGGAGAAGGCCTGGGGTCACCGGCCACTGGTACCAAGGGTTTTAACTATATGCTTCTGGAAATTCTTTTTTTTTTTTCTTTATGTTTATGTATGTGGGTCGGTTTATGTGTCCAAGATGGCATGTCAGCTCACTGAAGCTGGAGTTCAGGCATTTGTGGACGACCTGACTGACGTGGGTGCTGGGAATTGAATTCCAGTCCTCTGCAAGAGCAGTATGTGCTCTTAACCACTGAGCCATTTCTCCAGCCTGCTTCTATATGTCTATTTGACAATTCTAATTGTCTCTTTTTCAAAACTTCTCTTTGTCTCATGTTCCCATCATGGACATTTTGAAGGCTAGGGTAGGCTCTGGTGGTAGCAGAGACATGGAATTTCTGTTTTCTTTGAGGAGGAGGCTGGATTCAAATCACTTAAGTAATGGCTCTGTGAATATCCGTGTGTATCATTGCAGCCAGGTGACTTAGAACATGGGTGGCAGATGTAGTGGTGGGGTCAGCACTCTATACCCCTGTCTTCCACTCTAAAGTTTTTCTGGCTGTCTCGTAGTGTGTGTTTTATTTTTTTAATTTTTATTTTTTTATTTAATTTAATTTATTTTATTTATTTATTTATTTATTTATTTATTTATTTATTTATTTATTTATTTATTTATTTATTTATTTTTTGGTTTTTCGAGACAGGGTTTCTCTGTGTAGCTTTGCTCCTCTCCTGGAACTCACCTGGTAGCCCAGGCTGGCCTCGAACTCACAGAAATCCACCTGGCTCTGCCTCCCGAGTGCTGGGATTAAAGGCGTGCGCCACCACCGCCCGGCTGTAGTGTGTGTTTTATATTTGGAATAAATTGAGATTAGGGGGCAATTTGGGATTATGACTGAAGAAAGCATCAGATCTCCTTCCCAAAAGGCAGTGGGTGGCACAGTGAGACAGAAACTGTGCTCCTCGGCACCTGGGAGCCTGCCAGGGCTCACAGCATCTTCCTGGAAGCACTTTCTCAGGAACTTACTGGCCTTGGGAGTATGTGACCTGGGACTACTACACATTCCCCCACCCCTTGGCGAGTGTAGGCTGAGGACCAGCAGCTTGTTTGGGGTATGGGGCCTAGGGCAGCACTTTGCCCATCATGGATTTTGGTCAATCAATCTTGAAAAGATACCCAGTGCCGTGAGGACCAAGAGTTACAGCATGGCCTGGGCCTGTCTCAAACAAGGAAATAACTTTAAAATACAAAGAAAAAAACCAGTGTTTAATATAAATGAAGACAAAGTTGCTGAGGAAAAAGAGAACAGGAAAGAAGGCAGAGAAGTATGCAGAGCAGCCACTCCAGTGGGCAGGGGGCATCAGGCTGGATAATGAAGCCCAGCTCAGTCACACAGTGTCTCTCTAAGTGACACCCTCTAGGTTCGAGGAGAGAGAGAACAAAGCAAACACCAGAGCCCTAGGTGAGTTCATGAACAATAAAGTGATTTGAAGACAGAAACTGTTTTCTTATAGGATTGCCAAGCAAGAGAGGGGCTTTGGGGGTGGGGACTCTCACTATGTAGTTGAGGCTGGAGGGCAGCACATAGAGACTCTTCTCCTGTCTGTCTTCTGAATGCTAGGATTAAAGATGTGTACCAGGCCAAAGAGGAATGTTTTATAAAATAAGGAAGAAATCGGTCACGAGCACATGTGCACCTAACCACATAGCTCTGAATGCCTGAGGCCTAGACCAGTAAGATTCATGTTAGAAATAGATGATTCTTGGGCTGGTGAGATGGTTCAGTGGATAAAAGCACTTGCCACTCAAGTCTGGCAAGTGAGCTTAAATCCACAGAACCCATATAAAGGTGGGAGGGGAGACCCAGCTCCACCAAGCTGTCCTCTGTCTTCCATATGCACAAACACAATGGTAACAATTTTTAAAGGACAGAAGGTTACTGGTGTCACGATTTACTCTTGGCACATAGTAAGGCAACTAGACATAGTCAGTAAGGTTACAGAGGACATAGCCACTGTAGACCCGTTCAGCCTGGCTGGCATCTGCATAGCACAGTACAGCTGAAGTGCATTGAACATTCTCTGGGTTGGCTATAATAAAGATGACAGACAATAGCAAGCATTGGCAATGATGTATGGAAACCAAAGCCTCTCGTATGCCCTTGGTCAGACTGTAAAGTAGCACAAGCAGACATTTTTCTTCACATTTAGACATGAAGACATGACTGAGGAAAAAATGGAATCAGTTTCTTCACACAGGGGAATTCATGTGTCCGTAGTCCTAGCAGCATGGTGCATGCCAGCCCCAGAAGACATAGGAGATACCCAGGTGTCTGTAAAGCAAGTCAATATTGCATTCAGAAGAAGGAAGTAGAGAACGTTTTAAGATACAGATGAACCACAGCTGGCCATGCTGACCCCAGTGACTGGCCACACGAAATTAATTTAGAGGACATGGCCAAGAAAAAGGTATGCATGAGGCCTTGAGTTCCATCTCCAGCACTGAGAACAAAAGGAGGGGCAGGATTAGAGATAAAGCCCACAAAATAGCCCAGTGGATAAAGAAAGGGGCTTGCCACCCACCTCGTCTGATAACCTATGCCTGAGCCCCAGGACCCACATAGCAGGAGAAAACTTAAGTCCCTCACCTCCATGTGCAGGCTGTGTCACATGTGTGCCCCAGACACACAAAACAGTGTCCTTTAAAAATTTAGACTAAGATCTGGAAAGGAAGGTGTGAATAGCTATGTGGGGCCAGGCAATGGGAGATCAGTACAAGGGGACATCTTAGTGATTGTCTCATAGCTCTGATGCTAAAAGCCACTGAATTGTACTTCTTTTATTGTAGAGTCTCATGTCATTTAGGTTGCTTCTAAACTCCTTATCCTCCTGATTCCATCTCCTGAGTGTGAGCGCCTCCACGCTAAATAGTACTGTTGATGATACTGAGTTTTGCCGTGTGTTACCCCTCCGTGTAGATGTTTTAGAAGCAAACGGGGTTCAGCAGTCTGGCTCAGTGGTGAAGCACTCCCTTTTTGTGTATAAGGCCACATGTTCCACTTCTAAAACTGAAAAAAGTGGAAGCTAAAATTCTAGTTCATGGAAACAGAATCCACAGAGGTTACCCCAGGGTTTTGTGTCTTGTTCTGCAAGGTCTGTCAGCTGTGAGATTGTGGGCGTGTACTGCCCTCTCTGCCCTGGACCTCTGGTCAAGGCTGAGCTGGTGCAGAGGGAGCTGCTTGCTGCCCTCCATCCACTCCCCTCCATCCTTCTTCCTCTCCTTCCGCAGGACTGGGATGATAGGTGGGCTACCATGTGGGACTTGAATGAACCTTTTCTGTGGCATCATCTCCTTGGGCTGCTGCAGGGTGAGTCCTGTGCACTGTTCGAGAAGAAGGCAATGTTGGCAGTATGGTTTCCTTGAAGGGAGTGACAATGCTCCCTAGCAAGGCTGTCTCCATGCCCTCATTTACCCTGAGAGGAGGCTGCAAGGTCTGTGTTTGGTCAAGTTGGTCTTGGAGTCCAGTGTCTACTTCCAACCCGTCGTAGGTTGATGCTGGCACCTGCCCTTCAAGCAACTTGTGTCTCCTCCCTCCCTCCTCTTCCTTTGTGTTGGTGGCTGGTTTACTGCAGGATGGAGTGAGCACAGGCTGTGGCATACTTGCCTTTCAGCAAGCTTGAGGGCCCTCGATCTTTGGGAACTTGAAGTTCAGTCTTTGGATTGTGGAGTTCAGATCCCTGGTGTGGCACTGTAGCCTCTGATAAGCCAGGACACCAGAAGGGCACTGGTGCGGGTCCTGATGCCATGTCCTTCAGACAGAGTCACAGAGAGAGAGAGAGAGAGCACTGAAGGGCAGTGGCACATCTGTCGAAACCTGTGGCACTGAGGCGTAGCACACCTACTAGTGTTCCCGTGTCCCCCACAAAAGCCAGGTAGCTCTGAGAGTGCTGAGGGGAGGGCTGGGTGGGTGGGTGGCCTTGTCTCCTTTGTGCAGAGATAGGGCAGGCCTCAAAACACATGCACAGTGCCAAGGCCAGCAGCCCAGGTTCCTGGGGCAGTGCTTTTTACTAGGAGCTACTTGGGACAGAGGATAAAGGTAACTCTGGAATGGCCACCCCATAAAGAGGTCTTTAAGTCTAAGTCACAATGAAGAAAGGGCCTGGCATTGCTGCATGCTTTTAATCCTAGCACTCTAGGTAAGAGCAAGTGGATTTCCGTGAGTTAGAGACCAGCCTAGTCTACATAGAGAGTTACAGGCCAACCAGGGCTACACAGCGAGACCCTATCTTAAAATAAGAAAAGAGAAGAGAAAAAGAGGGAAGGTTTAAGGCTAGAGAGATGGTTCGGTGGATAAAGTGCTTGCTGTATAAGCTTGAGGACCAGAGTCTGGATCCCCAGAACCCAGTGAAAGCTGGGCAGGACATAGGGTTACTTGTAACTCTAGCACTCAGGAAGCGGAAATGGGATCTCCAAGGGCAAGCTGGCTGTCTAAACCAGAGTAGTCTGAGTTGGCAGATAATGGGTTCAGCAAAACACCCTGCCTCAACGCAGCAAGTGGAGAATCATCAAGGAAGACACTTTTAAGTAAACTCCAGTACTTCACATACGTGTGCATGCACACCACAGATGCATGCACACCACAGATGCATGCACACCACAGGTGAACATACACAGAGAAAAGGCTTACTTATGCTCTAGGGATGTGGTTGTGTTCTGAGGCCCAATGCGTTTGGGCCTGTGGTGAAGCCACAAATGGTGAGAGTGTAGGTAGAGGAAACTGTCCAGCTCCTGGTGGCTGGGGGTAGCAGAAGGGAGAGTCCCATATTTGTCTTTGTGGACATATAACACATGGCTTCTGTTGATGCATGCTGTCTGGGCAGAGCCTCTCCTAATGCTGCTCTGTTGTGAGTTCTGACAGGCGCACACACACATTTGAATCAGCAGGGTAAAGAACCAAATCACCCAGAGCCTCCTGAAGAGCTTTCCAGTGTCACACACTCCCTACCCTCCCTGTAGTCTGGCTTCCTTGGCTCAACGTTGGTATGTGGTGTTGGCTGAGTTCTGAGTTCTGCAGCCCCCACTCTTCCTTACATGGGCTCTGATTTGGGCTGAACACTGCTTTGCATGCCATGTGATTACCTCATGTGGACAGTGACCATCCTTGCCCTTACTCCATGCCCAGCAGTTGATAGCAGGCTCCTGAAGTCCGTGTGGTTCAGTAATGCTCAGGAAGCTGAAGGCCTCCCCCTCAAAACGTCCAGGTTTTTAGTATACATGGCAGCTTATTCCTTATGACTCTGCCACTAGGTCCCTGACCTGCATCTGTGCCAGGTCCTCCTCTGTCACCTTCCCCCTCTAACGGAAGCACAAGGCCAGGTCTATAAGAGAAAGGTGACTGACTGCCCATCATAAGCTGCATTTGGGGGTAACCATACACATGGGGACAGGTTGGACATCTTCCCCAGAATGCAGACTAGGCCTGCCAGCTGTCTGCTGGAATACATCCTGAATAAACACCTGTGGCTCCCATGTTAGGGTGATGTCTTAGGATACAGCCTCAGCATGTGCACGTGTGGTTCTTTGCCTTGAATTTTTTCTTTTTCTTTTTCTTTTTTTTTTTTTTTTTTTTTTGATTTTTCAAGACAGGGTTTCTCTGTGTAGCCCAGGCTGTCCTGGAATTCACTCTATAGACCAGGCTGGCCTCCAGCTCAGAGATCCACCTGTCTCTGCCTCCCAAGTGCTGGGATTAAAGGTGTGCACCACCACTACCATCTCTTGTAGCCCCTGTCAGGAAGCCTGTGTCCTACACTGTGCTCCTGGTCTGAGGGTAAGTGTAGCTTCTTGGGTGGCTCTCAAACCCATCCTCCACCTTGAATCTTCTGCCTGCCTCCAGTGCCCTTGAGTCCTGGTACTTGCTGCCTTTCTCTGTAATTCTGTGCTCTGTCTGGACTTCAGTAAGCACTGGGTGACTTGAAGGACAGGGAATGCCTCCTTAAACTCAAAGAGAAGACCACGGGGCTGGAGAGATGGCTCAGAGGTTAAGAGCACTGGCTGCTCTTCCAGAGGTCCTGAGTTCAATTCCCAGCACCCACATGGTGGCTCACAACCATCTGTAATGAGATCTGGCGCCCTCTTCTGTGTACATAATAAATAAATAAATTAATTAGTTAATTAGTTAGTTAGTTAATTAATTAATTAATTAAAAAAAAAGAGAAGACCACAGGCCGCCTGTGTCACAGCTATCTTGTAGGCAGGTTCTGCTCTTGGGAACCTAGGTACATGCCCTTAATACTCCTTCTGAGCGCTCTCCTGCCCCAATTGCCAGCTCTGGACTCATGGTTCTTTACATCTCTTTCTCAGTTTCTGCCTCTTTTCACTGGGTTTCTTGTTCCCACCTTCTCCCTCTCTCTTCGCCTGTTCCTGTCCCTCCCTCCTTCCCTCCCCACCCCCTTTGGTTTTTTGAGGCAGGGTTTCTCTGGCCGTCCTGGAACTCAGTCTGTAGACCAGGCTGGCCTTGAACTCAGAAATTCATCTGCCACTGCCACCTGAGTGCTGGGATTAAAGGAGTGTGCCACCGCTGCCCAGCTTTGTTTTCCCTAGACTTGTTTGCATGTGTGTCTATGCACCACATGTGTGTGCCTAGTGCCCATGGGGGCCAAGAGAGCACATCAGATCTGGAACTGGAGGTGCACAGGTGGTTGTTAGCTGCTATGTGGGTGCTGGGTACCCAACCCAGATCCTCTGGAAGATCATCGAGTACTAACCTCTGAACTGTCTCGTCAGCCTCATCAGTTGCTTTTTAATTGATAGCTTTTTCCCTGGCCCAGTGCTCCTTGAGGGAGTCCTCTTGTCCAGATGGAAGAGTAGAGTGAAGAAGAGTCTTGGGTGTATAGAGCAGGCAGAAGCAGGAGTGGGTACTAGGACTAACGGTTTGGTGGCCCCACGTGCAGCAGCAGGAGTCACATCAGAAGGCAGACTGTTGTAGCCCATGAAAGGCCTCTTTAAAGAAAGAATGCTGGGCTTCTGAGAAGGGTTCTGGCTTGTATTTTGATACTGTCAAGAAAACCAACCCAGCGTGATAGTGAGTCTGCAGAGAGGAGGAGCTGGGAGCCCTGGTGTGACGTGTCTTGGTTCCTCATGGCCTCCCCCTCAGAGCCCTGTTGTCTCTGTCTCATTGCAATGTAAGACTTTTCATAGTGCTCAAGGGACAAGTGTATGAGTTTCTGAAAATAAGGGACTGGAGAGGGGATGTGTCCCAGACACCTGAGGGAGGAAGGACATGCAAAACCAGGGAGATGCTAAGTTCCCTGACGCTGAGGTTCAGGCACGTGCCATGGCAACATGGAAGGCCCTGTACTCCCTCAGGAGCGGGAGACGGAGAGGTGGTGTCTGGTGTCCAGAGAGATGGGAGACATGGCCAGTAATTGCTGTATGTTCCTATTCTTCTATCCCAAGCCATAGAACGACTCTGTGTGTGTGTGTGTGTGTGTGTGTGTGTGTGTGTGTGTGTGTGTGTGTGTGTGTTCTGTTTGGAACACTTAGTAGGTTTGCACGGAGAGGCTGCATTAATTAGTTTCTGTACTGTTTCAGTTTAGTATAAGTGCCACCAAAGCAAGTACTTGAGCCGAGGTTTCGTGTAGCCCAGGTTGTCCTTACTGTGTAGCTGAGGAGAGCTTTGAACTTCTGATCTGCTTCTACCTACAAAGCGATGGGATGGCAGGCCTGTGTCACTACACCAGCATATAGCTTAAACCTTTTCTTTTAAACAGTCTCACTATGTAGCCATGGCTGGCTTTGAACTCATGGAGATCTGCCTAATCCTGCCTCCTGAGTACTGGGATAAAGGGTGTGCGCCCCTTTGCCTGGCATTTGAAAACACAGCTTTGGCAGCCAGGGAAAAAGTCACCACAGGTCATGACATGTTGGGATGACAAGATTGGGGAATCCACCCAGTGACCCAGCCTCTTTTCTGGAGCTGGAAAGATACAGTTGAGAGCTGTAGCTGCTCTTCCAGAGGACCCATGTATATGGCTCCAGGGATCTGATGGCTCCAGGCAACTTGGATTTGTGGAATATGACTGTGGACATCTAATGTAGCACGAAATTTAAAAATAGTTATTAATTGAATTAAAGATGGCTATAATCCTCTGAAGTAGCAGCATACATGATGTTATCTTAAGTCAGTGACCATCTCTGTTTAGTAAATCTCTTGGAATACTTGGCTGCTGGGCCCTGTGTTTTTGTGCTCGGTGGTGGCTGTTAGGATGGAGTCGTGCTAGGATGGACCAGCGTTTGCAGTACCAAGGGAGGATGGTAGTGCTGTGGGGTGACCGTGTGTGCTTCACAGGTCCTCTGTTGCAGCTGCACCTCCAAATGAGCCTGCCCCATGGATGTGTGGAAACCACTGTGTTCCTGCACACTGAGCAAAAGAAACGTTTTTTGTTTGTTCTTGAGACAGACTCTCTGTGGTCCAGGCTATTCTCAGACTCACTGGAATCCTCCTGCCCTAGCTTCTCTCCAGTGCTTGGATTATGGGTGTGAGTCACTACACCTGACCACAAAGAAATATATTTTTAATGTAAGTTAGTTTTTTAAAATACTTATTTATTTTTATTTTATGTATATGAATGTTTTACTGGTGTGCCCCGTGTGTGTACCTGGTGCTGAAGGTCAGAAGACGACATCAGATCCCTAGAACAGAGTTAACTGTTCTGAGCTGCCATATCCATGCTGGGACCTGAACCCTGGTGCTCTGCAAAAGCAGTAAGCACTTCTTAACCTTGTTGATCTGTGTCTTCAGCCCCATAGTTTTAAATTTTTTGAGTATTTATAAAGCCCTCTTGTATATCCCAACATGAACAGATCGCTGTGGACCTTGGCACAGATAGCGAACCAAGCTTCCCAAGTATTAACCATCCTGGACTCTGTTCTCATTGCTTTAGTTACCCTCAAATGTCCCTTAGTGTCCCAGGCCCCATGTGGTGTTTGGTCTTCACCATATCCTCCAGCCCTTGGGATAGTTTTGAGGTATGCTGACCAGGTGTTCTGTTGCTATCCCTCCATCGGGGTTGGATATTCTGTGGTGGCAGCGGGGCTGGGGGAACCTGTACTGTCAGACTTGGTGCAGCTGGCATCGTCCTTGAGCCTCTAGTCCAGTGGCATGTTGGTTTATTCCTCACACCCTTTGGAAAGAAGTTCTTGTACCGCCTGTGTATAAAGTGTGGGGCTCTGGCTGCTTCCTCAAGGGAGGACTGTTCACTCTGATTTCTTAGGATTCTCCTGGGAGTTGAACCTGTCGTTGGAATGATTGAACACTCCTTTCTGTAGGCACAGAGGGACTCCAAATGTCCCAGCTTCACACAACCCACATTTCTAAACTTTGCTCATCAGAATATTCTACTTAATTGCTGGTCTCAATCAATTTTTTTATGAAGTTAAGGTCTTTGTGTTGACCATTTTGGGAGAAGTTCCTAAAGTACACAAGTCTTTACTTCCTCCTTTTTTCATCCAGGAAAGGTCATATGTTACACTACAGGACTGCTTCATCTGTCTCCTTTGTCACAGAGTACTAAAAAAACACGTTTCAGGACTCCTGTGATGAACAAGTATTCTGATCCACAGGTGGAGCCAGCCAAGCATCATGACTTGAGTGCCATTCTGTCCACACACTGACGTGCACTGCCTGACTTGGGCTGAGTACACATCTTGAAGCTCAGATATCTAAAGGGGCAAACCAGGCAGCTGTGCTGGTGCCTACTCTGGCTCCTTGTGGTTTTTCCCAGCATACAGGCCATTTTTACTCTGCTGGTGAGCAAGCTGGCCTCTTCTCTGGGAGGTGTGATTACATATATTTGCTATAGGTCCAGCTTCTGCTTTGCTGGGGCATTGTATGGTGTTCCTTTCTGGGGGGAATTTGGCCTGGATCTCAACCTCTGGTGCTGGGCACCTCCCGCTAACCAAATGTCACCCCAGTATTTTGACAGTCAATTGGTGACCTGCTGTAGGACAGGTTCCTGTTTACTGATGAAGTGTCCTTACTTACACTATCTCTTTCTTACCTACTTGAAAGTGCTGCTGTGGATGCTGCCAGTGACCCAGGACTTTAGCTATAAAGATGAGCTTTTAACTCCACAAATGGGACATGATTACCTGAATGACAGTCAGAGCTGACAGTGCATGGGGACCAGCTTCTCCCTGTGCACATGTTCTTTCCTGAGCAATCCTCATGGGCCACCTCACCCCTCACAGTGGCGTTCTCATCCCTGGAGGGTCCAAGTTGTCTGCAGGCCTTGGCTGAGTGACCCTGGGCAGTCACTGAACCTAGTCCTGCCATGACTTGTATCTTCCCTTGCACACTGGCAGTATTGTTAATAAGGAGTGTCACACTGTGGTTGACATGGGTGGCCACTGTAAATGGTCAGCAGTTCTGTGGTTCTGGGGCTTCCTACTGATCCCTTCTGCTGTTTCTGAGCCAAGCACATAGAACTTAGCGTTCCCAAGGCCCCAGCTGTTCTGGCCTCCTTGGGTGGATGACAGGCCTCTGAGCCCATGAACATGCCACTGTGGTCCCCCAGCTGCTTCCACAACCTTCAGCTGCTCTGTACTGTCCTTACCTGGAAGGAGGTTGCAGTTCAAGCTGGGTACCAGCTAGCCTTGCATCTCTGTAGTGCAGCCCTACAAGCCATGTGCTGCCTCTTCCTGTATCTATGTTGGAGCTCCAGAGCAGCAGTTGGAGGTGAAGTCTCCAGGAACAGTGATGGCTGGCTTTCAAAAATCCCACCCCATCTGTTTACCTCTGTGCTGGAAAGGTGGAGCATGTTCTGCATCCCAGCATCCCAGCCAGAGGCCTTTGGGTTATAGCCTGGAGGTGTGAGGATGGATGCTGTTCAAGGCCGGATGGCAAGGAGCAGGTGGGCTTTAGAGCACCTATTTGTGTCCCCTGCTCACCCCAAGACAGGCTAGCCAGGGCTGCTGTTCTTGTTACAAGGGTCCCTGAAGGAGAAAGCACCAGAGGGCAGGAGAGGGGAGGGTGTCCATGTAAGTTGCTCCTGTGCCCAGATGGTAAGAAAGGTCATTGAAAAGTGTGTCCATATTCAGCCCTGGGGCTGCCAGGTCAGTTGTTGTCTGGTAGGGAATGGTGCCCACTGTTAAAGCTCTCTAATAGGTACCAGGCATGGTGGTGCACACCTTTAATCCCAGCACTCAGAGGCAGAGGCAGACAGATCTCTTGAATTCGAGGCCAGCCTGGTCTACAGAGTGAGTTCCAGGACAACCAGGGCTACACAGAGAAACCCTGTCGGGGGTGGGGGCTCTCTAGTAGAACTTCCTAGAAGTGGGTTTGTGTTTGGGTGGCCAATAGTGCAGTGAGTGGAACACATGTAAGTGCTCTTAGCTTTGAGTCAGATGCGTTGCAGGTGTGCCCCTGAAGCACAAGTGCCCCAGGCCTCCATGGACCCTCCAGGGTGACTCCTCCCCCTTTCTCCTGTAGCTCTGGTCTGCTGTGTGCTTGGCTCAGCCTGTCCTACCTATAGACAAGGCTGCCTCCACTGCCCTGTGTGGGGAGCTGCTGAGTGTGGCAGGCAGTCACTAATACATTCCTCTCCTGCGTTCCTTCTCGCTCCCTGCTTTGTTCCTGTGAGTGTCCTCTGTTGGGGACAGTCTGAGAAAAGAGGCATAGACCCCTCGGTGTAGTAGTTTAAAGCAGTGCTGTGTTGATGCTGTACTGCTTGGCTGCAGGCTAGCTGGTCCTATGTCAGCTGTCCTCAGTGTCCATTAGTCACATATAATGGTTGACACTGGCCAAACCCATTTCTGTCCCCTCAGACAGAGGGCTTGTCCTACACCATGTGGTTTGGGGCAGTTACACTCTTCCAGAGCCAGTGTTCTAAAGGCCTGTAAGGAAGCTATCAGGCTGCTGTGACCTAGCTCAGGGATTCAGCAGTGTGAAACCCTTTCAGGGTTTGGTGTTCAACAGCTGCCCACACATGCAAGATTTTTCACTTAGACCCTAGATGTCAGTGGGATCTCGAGTGGACAAGCCCTGTCTTGAATTGCCCAAGGTGCAGCAGTGGACCCCATCATTCACACACTTTGCCAGCCTGTAAGCCTGAACAGGTGTCCCCCCTAGGCTGTGTTTGGGGTCTCAGGAGGGCCCCCCTCTAATCCAGATCTTTGTGGCTAGAGACCCTCTTGGAGTAACTAGCCCCGCCCCATACCTACAGCTCACCGGGCTATGACTTGTCAGAATGTCTGTCAGGGGAGTTTGGTGTTGCTGAACACTTGCATCTGTGGCCTCTAGGACGTTGGCCTGCCGGTTTTTGGAGAGGCAGTCCCTGTGGCCTGATACAACAGGATACACACCAACCTCAGAGCTGGCTTTGAGCAGACAGCCCCACCTTTTTTGTTTTGTGTTGTTTTTTGTTGTTGTTGTTGTTTGTTTGTTTGTTTTTGGTTTTTTGAGACAGGGTTCTCTGTGTAGCCCTGGCTGTCCTGGAACTCACTGTAGATCAGGCTGGCCTCGAACTCAGATACACCTGCCTCTGCTTCTCAAGTGCTGGGATTAAAGGTGTGAGCCTGGCCAGACAGCCCCATCTTGTCAAGGTGGGAACAGGTCCTTTAGGGCTAGCAAAGCCCCTGCTAGGTGAGCATTGGGCGCCAGAGCAGCCCCTCTTGCTGTCATATTGCCTTGGGGCAGTAGGACTCCCTCTCTTTGTGGTGCTGAGACATCTGAGCCTTCAAGACCCTGAGAGAAGTAGAGAAAAGGTGGTGTCCTTCAAGAAGCAGAGTCAGGACAACCTGCTGCCTCTCACGTGTGGGGCACTCGCAGCAGCCTGAGCCCCATCAGTCTCCAGTGCACAGCTTTGTGGGTGTCCCTCCACTGAGAGTGCTGATACCTATAGGAGGCAGCACTGGGGGGGGGGGTGCAGTCCCCTGGCTCGCCACATGATCTCTTTCACTCCAGCCCTACTCAGTCTTAGTGAGTCCAGCCCTCCCACTCTGGTGGTGGGAGCACTTGTTCAGGATCTGCGAAGCAAGGTGTCACCTATGTGAGAGGGATATACTCAGGGTGGGGAATCCCTCCTGTGAGTCAGAGAAAGATGTCCCACCTAAAGAGGAAAGAAGGAAGGCCTGTTCAGGGGGCAGGCTTTCCTTGGCATGGTGTCATCTGTTCATCCTGTCCCATCTGTCTGTGTTCTTCTCAACACAGACACATGCTAGGTGACTAAGGCCACATTTGCCAAGCAACACCTTGAGGCCCCTGCAGGTCTGGGGATCTCCCTCAGATTATGTGCCATGGGGCCATTGAATGTACATGAGCCATTCTGAAGGCAGAGGACCATTGAAAGGTGATGGCGGCAAGGCTGGACAGGGTTTGGTAGACAAGGTGCAGGCGTGGAAGTCAAGCTAAAGCTAGTGTGTGTTGTGGTCCAAGGTTTAGGTGCAGAAGGGTAGTTGGGTGGGTCATAGTTTAGTCATGCTGGGCTCTAGTGTTGGCCCTGAGGAGGACTTGTAGTTCTAAGTGACGTGTCTTTGGGCTGTAGGTCATGGTTAGCTCAGAGGCCCCATGTTTCAAAGACCCCATTGCGCAGTTTCTGACCTTAGGTGCTGGGTTGTTTGTGCCCAGTGTGGGTCTGGGCAACCATTACTTGGAACCTTTTCTTTGACGTTCTGTACTTTGAGATGCGTAGGAGTGCTCTATGTTTGGGGTCTGTGGGTCTTCTTGGGTAAGCTTCCCCTTAAATAAGTTTTGGGCTGTTACTTCTTTAGTGCTTCTGTTCTGTTCCCACCTGTGAACTTGTCTTCTCTCCTGTGTCCTGTGTGTTCCAGTGGGCCATGATCCTAAGGACAGAGCCGCTGTTTGTCATAGTCAGAATCTCTCCCCACTACTCAGTGGGTGCCAAGATGATACAGGTTTGGGAGGACAGGGTTTTCCCTGGGCCCCAGGAAGCTCCATTTGAGAACCACAGCAGTCCAGTCCCTGAGGCCAGCCAACTCTGTGTCTCCTGTGAAGCTCTTTCTTCACATCAGGCTGAGGGAACATGGACAGGAACTTCCCCTGGCAAGGTCTACCCCTGTACAGGTGCTGATGACCAGGCCAGCCTGTTTCCAGGGGTCTTTGCTGGTGACATGAAGCCACTGTATCCTCGTGTTTCACTGTGTTCTCAACATAGGCAGGCAGGACAAGTTCATACAGCTTCCAGATAAATGCAGTTGTCCCAGGAGGCCTGGCCATGCGACAGAGCCATCTGCATGCCACTCTCCATGCTCCTCTTGCTACATTTTATTCTCCTGCCCATGGGTTTTATAAGTTAAAAGTCTCCCTCCAGTGCCTGTTAGTGTGATCCCACGTGTGCCTGTTCCTAAATTAAAAGCTTTGTAGAAAAGTACAGAGAATCTTGAAGGGACTTATGTTAAAAAGCTGAGCTTTGAAAAGTTTTTTAGTTTGGAAACGAGATGGGCTTGTGGCTTCTCTGTATGTGAGAGATGACCACAGGTGACCGGGTGCCTAAGACACATGCACAGTCCCCTGGAGGCTGCACAGGAAGGGCCTTGGGGTGAGTGGAGCCTCCATTTTCTGATAGCACCTGAACCTTTACCTCTCTTCTCAAAATGAAGGCTGTATGTCACAAACTGGTTAGAACTGCCCATTGCCATGGTTTTCACATTGGAAGGCACGGTTAAAGGGTCACATGACCAAGGAGGGAAATGCCTTTGTCACGTGACTTTTTGGTGGCCTGATTAGCATAGAGGAAGTTCACTCCCGGCTTCTTGTGGCTGGGACGCTGAGTGATTACTGGTAGTGACATCACCTCTGAGGTGTGTTATTGATGAGTTTGGGCCCAAGATTGGTTCAGAGAGCACAGTGGTCAGGGCTGGCTGTCTTCCAAAAATAGGCCTCAGTCCAGAATGGTCTTTGTCCCAGCCCTACCCCTCATTCCTCGGGCAAATCTCAAGTTTTATTAAGCGGTCCACCTCAGGAAGATAGAAAAGAGATAGACCCTGCAGTTGGCTGTTCTTCAGTCTGTGCATGCCCAGGAAGCCCAGTCCTGGACTATAACTCTGTGCTGGGTGCCTCTCAGGCCCGGTTGCTCTGTCCAGTACCACATACACAGCGCCAGGCTGGGCCTCTGCTGCTGCACAGTTGATGGTGTGCACAGCCTGTGGGCCTGGAGTCGGAGCTACCAAGTCACCTTGAAAGCTGATCTTTGGCGGTATAGGACCCATGGGACCATCATCCAGGAGAGTCAGACCTGGAGTATTTGAGACCTGAGGGAGCTGCTTAGGGTCTCAAATTTTTTTTAATGATTTATTTATTTTATGTGCATTGGTGTTTTGCCTGCATGTGTCTGTGTGAGGGTTTTAGATCCCCTGGAACTCCAGTTACAGACAAGTTACGAGCTGTCGTATGGGTGCTAGGAATTGAACCTGGGTCCTGGAAGAACAGCCAGTGCCCCTAACTATGGAGCCATTTCTCCAGCCCCTCCAAGGTCTCTTTTAAATGGTTAGGCCAAAGCCTGATATTCAACTGTGGACCCCAGGCTTGGGCCCTCAGACTTTGTTCTTGCCCCTGGCCTGACAGTCTGGCAGCCACTGCCAGTGTTGGTGTGTAGCTGCCATGTGCCTCTGAGTGGAACCAGGAAGCCAGAGCCACATCTGGCTGGTCAGCCTCTGTCCTCCTTCCTGAGGACTGTGAGGTCCAGAGGCTCTTCACTCAGTGACTCATCTCACTCTGCTCTAGCACAAACCACTGTGTGGACTGTTAACTTGATCCATGTTTGTTTCCTATGTCACAGTGCCACCTAGTGGACGTGTTCTGAGCTGCTTTTCCACAAGTGAGATGGGAAATGGGTCCTCAAAGGGTGTTGGGGTATACACCCAGGGGCAGTTTGTAGCCCGCCCTCTATTCACAGTACCTTTTTTAAAAAAAATATTTAATTGGGGCTGATTTAACAATTTCAGAGTTTTAGTCCATTTTCATCGTGGTGGGAAGCATGGTGGTGTGCAGGCAGACATGATGCTGGAGAGACAGCAGAGTTCTCTTTTTTTTTTTAAGATTTATTTATTTATTATGTATACAGTATTCTGCCTGCAGGCTAGAAGAGGGCATCAGATCTCATTATAGATGGTTGTGAGCCACCATGTGGTTGCTGGGAATTGAACTCAGGACCTTTGGAAGAACAGCCAGTGCTCTTAACCGCTGAGTCATCTCTCCAGCCCCACAGTACCTTCTTTAGAATTTGCTGCCCCTAACCATATGGTCCAGCAACAGAGCACATTTGGCCCTGAGGCTTTAGAAGTAACCACCCTTCACAAAGAGGGAAGTCCAGCGTCGGAGTGACATAGGCTGGCTGGGCCAGCAGCTCAGAGACCGGCAGCCAGTGCCACTCTTGCCACAACCAGCTCATAGGGAGCTGTGTTTGGCTGTTCATTCACAGGGAAAGCGAGCTTCCTGCACACTGTGGCATGTGTATTAGAAGGTTGGGTGACAGTGGCGAGTGTTGCATGGTGTAGCTTTCTCTAACGTGGAGGAGTGTGCAGGGTTGGGGGCAGAAGGCAAAGTGTATTGAGTAGGACTGCATTGGTATCCTCAGCCAGAACAGTCGTACTCGGCAGATCTGAGGCTTGAGACAGAGTTTCAAAACCTGTGGTCACTGCAGCCTCTTGCCCATGTGTGTCCTAGGTAGGCGGTCCCACAGATGGCCCCAGGTTCCCTTGTGAAAAGCAAAGGCCAACAGCATGCCATCTAGCTGTTGTGGTTTTCTGGGGGCTGTGTGTAGGACTGGGTTAAGGGAGGGGTGGGCTTCCCATTGGGTGTTTCCCAGTGTGAGCATGTGAGAGCCCTTGGCTTTGGAGTGCTCAGGTCCTATCCTGCCCAGCACTCAGAAGCTGAGATCTGCAGCTCAGTGTGTGTACCCACAATCTAGCTCCACAGTAGAGTAGCACTTTCCACAGTATCCATGATACACCAAGTACTCAACAGGCAAGGCACATGATCTGAAGTGGACGGCCACAGTGACCAGTGAGAACATCCATGATGCAGGTGGCAAGAGGAGACACTTGGCAGCAGTAGGGCATCTGGAGGAGGCTGGCAGGGGTCGAGTGCTCTGCTCTGTTAATCCCTGTTACCTCTGTCTGACAGTGACATTAAGTCTGAGAAGAGACCCCCCTCACCTGATGTGATCGTGCTCTCTGACAGTGAGCAGCCATCAAGCCCAAGGGTGAATGGACTGACCACAGCAGCCTTGAAGGACACCAGCACTGAGGCGCTCCTGGTGAGACTTTGCAGGGCCTGTGCCCATGCCTGGGAGCCTGGCCACCCCAGCTTTGCAGAGTGGCCTCTACTGAGGCTTTCCCCGATTTTGTGCTCTTGCTCTCATAGAAAAGCAGCCCAGAAGAGCGAGAGCGGATGATCAAGCAGCTGAAGGAGGAGTTGAGGCTAGAGGAAGCGAAGCTGGTCCTGTTGAAGAAACTGCGACAGAGTCAAATACAAAAGGAAGCCACGGTGCAGAAGGTACGCGTGCTGCCCACCTCAGAGCCTTGTCAGAATCTGGGCATCCCAGGATTAGAGGGGTTGGCCCAGGGCAGAGGCCCAACCCACAGGGTGCCTGGGCAGCAGGGAGCAAGCAGGAGGTGATTGTAGGGTGATGGTGTGTGCAAGACCGTCCACCCACCACCTCCTGCTGACGCACCCTGCTGTCTTACAGCCTGCAGCTTCCTCGGGGAGTGCCGTGACCACCCCTCCCCCACTCGTGCGGGGTACACAGAACATTCCTGTTGGCAAGACATCACTTCAGGTTAGTGTGTAACCTTCTGCCTGTTGTCCAGGACTACCACTACTTATAACCAGGCTCCTGAGCAGCCTTGGTCCTGTGGAAGCAAGGGCTACCTGTTCCTCCTGAGTAAGGTAACATGGAGCCACCTCCTGAGTAAGCAGGCAAGGACCAAGTGTCACGTGTGCCCCAAACTACCCTGCTAAACCAGGCTACTGTCAGTGTCACAGACTGGTCAGTGGTGATCAACCAGTGAGACTGAATAGTGGCTGAGCAGGGCACTCTTCAGGTGGACTTTACTGAGGCCTCTCGGCTCAGGCCTCTGCCCACAGGCTTTGGTGGCTCTGTCACACCCTCATAATTCCTTCCGCTGGGTTCCCAGAGTCATGTGTGCAACAAATAGATGTTTTAGCTAATCTTGAGTTTTTGTGTGTTGGTTTTTAATTTGTTACCTTAAAACAGAAACCAACCTAGAGCTGTGGCTTCCTTGGTATGTAGTGTGCCTGCCTCGTGTTACAAAGCCCTGGGTACCACATAAATTAGGCTGGTGGCTCAAACCTGTCATCCCAGCACTGGGGAAGAAAAAGCAGAAGGAATTCTAAAATAAAATATATATGATTCTGGGCCTCAATGTCATCAACAGACCTCCTCTGCTCGAATGCCCGGCAGCATCATCCCACCACCACTGGTCCGAGGTGGGCAGCAGGTGTCTGCCAAACTGGGACCACAGGCCAGTTCCCAAGTAGTCATGCCGCCGCTGGTCAGGGGGGCCCAGGTGAGTCAGATGTGTGTGCTGGGGTGGGGTCGGGTGTTCACCCATGGCCTGCCAGGGTTGGTTGGTCTCAGTGGCATTTCTTGTCCCCTGTCTCCCAGCAGATTCACAACATCAGACAGCATTCCTCCACGGGGCCACCGCCCCTCCTCCTAGCCCCCCGTGCCTCAGTGCCCAGCATGCAGATTCAGGGACAGAGGATCATCCAACAGGGACTCATCCGTGTTGCCAATGTCCCCAATACCAGTCTACTTGTCAACATCCCTCAGGTGAGGCTGGAACCTAGGTGCAAGGTTGGGGTAGGGTTGCTGTTAGATCTCAAGGTGTCGTCGTGTCTTCTGGGCATGGGCTGGTGTCACACACTTGACTCCTGAGTCTGATGGGGTTCTTGTAGGTGTGAAGATCACACACAGATTGACCTTTAGTAAAGTTAGGAAGCTTTTGAGAAAGTGTGGGGACTGCTTGGGGGTTCAGGAATGTGAGAGACAGCAGGCTTCGAGGAAAGAGTGGAGAGACCACTAGAGGCACACCAGAGCCCTCTGGAGCCACTGCTGCAATACCATCCCCACCCCACCCCCTGCTGTCTGTGTCCTCAGGCTGGGAGGACAGCATGTCACAGATCCTCCCATAGCCCAGTGGGCTATTCTTAGCTGTGTGTTCCTCCACCTCTGTACAGAGTCTCTGAGGTGGGGAGGGTCTGTCCCCACCCCTGGGTAGCAGGATGGAAAGAAAAGGGCTAGAGTAAGGGTTTTGTCTGACAGATGAAATGACCCAGTCTGCAGGCCTTTTGCTGACAGAGAGTTCTTTCTTCCTTGTCGCTGCCCGCCTTCCTCCGCCCTCCTCAGCCCTCCTCCGACAAGACAGGGCTGGGCTCTGGACAGCTCTGACAAAGGGGCCTTGCCTGTGGTAAAGTCCAGTTCCAGTGCAGACAATGGCTGTCTCTGCCTCCCACTTGGAAGAGTGTGTGTCCCAGCTAAAACAAAAGACTGGGGCGGGCAGCTCTACACAGTCCGCCATGTCCTACCTCTGCTGTGTGCAGTGTGCCACCAGGGTGGACTGGTAGTGGTGAAGCCAGGGCCCCTACCAGTCAGAGGCTGGAAGCCAGAGCTGGATCCCTTTGCTTTGTGAGGGAGGCACCTGCACCTGGAGCCCCCACAGAGTAGTGTTTGTGGGCCTTGGTTGTCTGTTCACCTGGGGAAGAAGAGTGCACGGTGCTCTTCATATCTTGTGGAGATGTTGACAATCCCTACAACACCCTAGGAACCTGGCACTGGCATGGTTAGCCTGGGCTTCGGGAATGCAGCAGTGGGGTGGTTGGAGACCACCCTAATGAGGACATGGAGTTGGGTGTGACGGGGGCCAAGCAGGAGCTGTGTTTCTTCATGGCCCTGTACAGACTCAGAACCAATCGAGAAGTAGCACTCTGGGTGCTACTCCACTGCAGCTTCCCAGCTTGGTCTTGCTGCTCTCCTAGGCATGCAGGGAGCTGGGTATATAGAACCTGGGTGTCCCTGCAGCCGTGGACTTAGGTAGTGGCAGGCCAGTCAGCTTTACTTTTGTTGGTTTGGTTTGGTTTTGAGACAGGGTCTCACTATTAGCCCAGGCTGGTCTCGAACTCCAGAGATGTACCTCCGCTTGCCTCCCGAGAGCTGGGATTAAAGGAGTGGACCACCATACCCGGCTCAGATTTACTCTTGTAAGGACTGCAGTGTGCATCTGACATGGAGCCTGCTTTAGGTAGCCTGAGCCTCACCTAGTTGTTCTCCACAGCCCAGCGCAGCCTCACTGAAGGGGACAACAGTTGCCTCTGCTCAGGCCAGCTCCACCCCCAGCAGTGTGGCCTCTGTGGTGGCATCTGTTGAGTCTCCAGCCAGCCGACAGGCTGCTGCCAAGCTAGCACTGCGAAAGCAACTGGAGAAGACACTGCTCGAGATCCCGCCTCCCAAGCCCCCTGCTCCAGAGATGAACTTCCTGCCCAGTGCTGCCAACAATGAGTTCATTTACCTGGTGGGCCTGGAGGAGGTGGTGCAGAACCTGCTGGAGACACAGGGTGAGTGGGTGGCTTTACCTCCCTTTGTAGCCTCTGGCAAAAGGCATCTCAGGCAGCCATGTTGCCAGCAGTTCTACTGTGAAGTCAGTTCCTGGTGTGGTGAGGGGTGAGGTTGAGCATCTGCAGGAGGCTGACCCTTGGATGAAGCAGAATTTTTCAAAGCCTCTACTCTTCTTGGCCAGAAGGACAGATAGGGACACCTTTGCCTGGGCCAGGCTTATTTCTTTCCTGTCTTTGGGGACAGTGTGGATAGGATATCTACAGGACCCCATTGAAACAGCATTAGACAGGGAAGGAGTGGGTGGATGGCCCATCTGGCACCCAGACATTGGCCTATGTATCTTGATGTTGAGCTGTTAGGTTAAATGGTGGCCAGCCTCTCCTCCCACCCCCAAGTGGCTTTGTCAGATGCCAGGAGAAAAAAAAAAGGTGAATATGACTGGACCCAGCAGACCTCAGCACCCTGACTGTGGTCATTAGTGCTAGCTCTTCTGACACAGGTAAGGGACAGTGTGCACAGAGAAGGGCTTCTGTTATCTGCTCTACTGTGCAAGGAGGAAGGTGGTGGGAGCATGCAGAGCTGGGCCCATTGCCTTCCTGGAGGTGGGTTGTTGAGTGTGTGTTCCAGGCTCCTGGGACCCTCAGCCCCATACACTTGAGTTGGGGTCACACATACCAGCAACCCAGAGCACTGGTGGCCAACAGACTCAGAGGTTTGCCGAGTGCATACTACTCTGTAACTTCTATAGCATTCCTTGAGCACAGGGTTGCCCTGAAGACAACCACCAGGCCCCTGTGGCTCAACACCACCCTCTTTGGCATGGGGTTCGTAACGTACACCTCTTGAGCTTTCAGAAGAGACCAAGTGTGCATTGCTGGGAAGCCTGGGTGCTGGCACTCTGTTGTAGTGAGGTGACATTGATAGAAGAACTGCTAGGGAGAGGTACTCATGCATGCAGGGCACTGAATGCATGCAAGTCCTGGGTTCCATCCCTAGCAGGCAGGGTTGGCTGGAATCTGCCTGTGATAATAGTGGCAGCAGTCATTAGACTAACTTCACTGTTGCTCAGAACCAGAGCACTCCCCAGCCTCATCCTGTCAGGCCCTTACCCTCCTTCAGTGTACAGGGGAGGTGGGGCCAGAGCTGTGGACAGCTAGTGCAGGGACCATCTCTTAGCTCTGGGGCCTCCCCAGAATCCTGTCTACGGAGTCCCTCAGTGTGCATTTGTTCCTTTGCCCCATCCATGCTGTGGCGTGCAGGGAGGCCCAGAGTGCATGTCCCCAACTCCGCAGTTCAGCCGGGCTTCTCCTGGGACCCAGGCCTGGTTCTGCTACCAGCCACACGAAGAGGAAGTTGCTTGTCTCCCGGCCTCAGCCACCCTCAGTGTTTGGGTAGCATATCCCCAAGAAGATGGAGTGAATACCCACTTGCCTACAAGGCAAGTAACTGACAAGGCAGGGTAACTTTTGACACATCTGTTAGTTAGGACACCTGCCATGGCCAGGCCAGGCCAGGCCAGTATCACAGGCCCCTCATGAGTCGGTACCAGGGATGCTCAGCCACAGCCTTTTTGAAATTCATCCACTGTGGCCTCTGTGTACCCACAGGAGGTTCCTGGCCAGGCCAGTGCCCTTTGACAAAGTTGCCCATCTGTTTCAGCGGGCAGGATCTCTGCCAGCACGGCTGCTGCTGTGTTATCCCGGGAGCCCTACATGTGTGTTCAGTGCAAGACGGACTTCACATGCCGCTGGCGGGAGAAGGGTGGAACTGTCATGTGTGAGAACTGCATGACGTCCAACCAAAAGAAGGCGCTCAAGGTGGAGCACACCAGTCGGCTGAAGGCTGCCTTTGTGAAGGCGCTGCAGCAAGAACAGGAGATGGAGCAGCGACTGCTGCAGCAGGGCCTGGGTACTGCCAGCACCAAGGCTGAGCCTACAGCCCCGCATCCCACGCTGAAGCAGGTGAGAGCAGAAGCCTTCACCATTCTTAGACTGCAGGATGTTCTGGAGGCGTCCCCTTCTGCCCACCCGCCTGGTGGTTAACTGCAGGCTAAATTGCACTTAATGGTGGCATTTGGCAGTGAAAACACTAATTTGCAGTTTCTTTAGATTTTGTAGCTTTCACTCCAGTGCACGGGCAAGTACTTCTGTCTAAAATGACCGCTGAGAGCCTTGCTGGCCGTTAGCGGAAGCACCCTGGCCAGCTGAAGGAGAGGAGTAGAGTGTGGACCTGGACCTGCACCCATCCATTCTTTTTTTTTTTTTTTTTTTCATTTCTTTTCTTTTTTTGAGACAGGGTCTCCCCATGTAGCTCCAGCTGCCCTGGAACTCATTATATAGACCAGGCTGGCCTTGAACTCACAAGAGACCTACCTGTCTCCTGAGTGGTGGGATTAAGGTGTGCGCCAACCCCCATCCCCACCTCCCATCCCCACAGTGTGCTGCTCCTTTTTGTGGTTTCTGTCTGATCATACATTGTACCTCACCAGAAACATTTTTTCTATCATCTCCTGCAGTATCTGGAGCCGGCAGGTGTTGGCACTTACCACCATGGCCGGGCCTGTCTGGTAGGGCACCCTCAGCCGGTTTGGGCTAGTGCCACAGACCTTGCTGACATACCTTTCAATCCCGTTTGTGTAGGTCATAAAGCCCCGACGTAAGTTGGCGTTCCGCTCAGGAGAGGCCCGTGACTGGAGTAACGGGGCTGTGCTACAGGTCAGAACCCGGCCAGGGCCTCACCCAGCCGCAGACACGACCGCAGTCACCAGCTCTTGCTGTGCTCGTGCTCTCCCGTGCTCTCCCGTGCTCTCCCGTGCTCACTCTCTCACCCCGCCCCCACTGTCTCCTCTCCCTCTTCTCCCCCTAGTGTAACTCACATGGCTGTTTTGACTTTGGACTCTAGGGACCCAAGTGGGTGGGAAGAGGTCAGCCAGACAAGGAGAGGCTACTCCAAGCAGCCTGGCCACCCCTGCCCGTGGTGAGCCTGGCTCCCTTTGTGTTCCGTAGGCTTCCAGCCAGCTCTCCCGGGGCTCAGCCACAGCACCTCGTGGCGTTCTGCACACATTCAGCCAGTCACCCAAACTGCAGAATGCGGCCTCAGCTACGGCCCTGGTAAGCAGGACTGGCAGACACTCCGAGAGAGCCGTGGGCACCAGCAAGGGCACCACCTCCAACTGGAAGAAGACGCCCCTGAGTGCAGGTATGCCTCTGGAGACTTCTGCCACTAGGCTACCCTTTCCTGTTTGTGGGGTGTAGTCTGGTACAAGCTGGTCCGGAACACTCGAAACTCACCTAGTTCCCCAACAACATTATCAAAAGTAGTACAGAGGGCCTATATCCCACACCCTTCTGAGATCACAGCCTCTTGCTCCCATGTAGCAGGCTTTCTTTGGGGCTACCAACCAGCTCCCAAATCATGACATGGAGATTTTTTTTAAAAATTTATTTATTTGTATTTTATGTACATTGGTGTTTTGCCTGCATGTATGTCTGTGTGAGGGTGTTGAATTCCCTGGAACAGGAGTTACAGACAGTTGTGAACTGCTATGTGGGTGCTGGGAATTGAACCTGGGTCCTCTGGAAGAGCAGCCAGTACTCCTAACTGCTGAGCCATCTCCAGCCTCCTTACACTTAAACTCAGCCCATTTCTGTTAATCTATATGTTGCCACATGTTCCGTGGCTTTACCTGTGTGCCAATACATGCTGCTCCCTGGACGGCAGGCTGGCATCTCCTGACTCAGCCTTCTTCTTCCAGAATTAACATGGAGATTTTTTATTAGTTATAAATGCTTGGCCTAGTTTATGCTTGTCTGCCTATCTATTGGCCATTCAGTTTTTTTATTAGACCAATCAGGTGCCTTAGGCAGGCAAGGTAAGATGACAACACATCTTTACATCACTAAACAAATGCAACATAAACAACATAACTTTTACATGGTTAAAGTTACATTCTTCAGGGCTGGAGAGATGGCTCAGAGTTTAAGAACACTGCTTGTTCTTCCAAAGGTCCTGAGTTCAATCCCCAGCAACCACATGGTGGTTCACAACCATCTGTAATGAGATCTGGTGCCCTCTTCTGGCATGCAGGGATATGTGCAGACAGAACACTATATACATAATAGATAAATAAATCTTAAAAAAAAAAAAGTTATATTCTTCAACACTGCCATCCCTCCTGGGACAAATGACACCTTGCCTCCAGAAGAAGAGCTTCTTACGCTCGCTTTTAGTCTGTCTCAGAATGTAAGCACCTAGCTGATGGCTGCTGACTGCTCACCCACTACCCCAGTACTAGCAACAAACCCCTCATCCTCCCTCAGCCCTTTCCTGAGTTTAGTCTAGAGGGTAATGGTGCCAGCTCCCAGAGTTTGCCCCATCACTCTTCCACTGCCCTCTGCCAGTGCACCAGAGCAGAACCGTGAAGCCAGTGATGGGGTGGGCTGTGCAGGGTGTTAATGGGCAGCAGTGCCACCCTCAAAGCACAGCTAAGTGGAGCTCCTGCAGGGGCTCTCAGCCCCCAGCCCTGCTGTCCGGTAGCCCACTCTGCTGGAGAAACAGCTGGAGGAACAGGGTGTGTGCCAGTGGCGGTCAAGAGCCAGGGAGCCTTGGCAGGCAGTGTGGTTGGACTTTTCTTTGGGCCACCATGCAGCTCTCAAATAAAGATACGGAGACTGTTATTTTTTATGAATGCTTGGCCTTAGCTTAGGCTTATCCCACCAACTGTTTTAACTTAATTTAACCTGGTTCTGTTCTCTACGTTTTACCTTGGGACTTTTTTTTACCTTTCTCTCTCACTGTGCTTTCATGCTTCCTCCATGTCCAGCTGGCTGGCCCTTAGTGTCTCCCTCTTGTCTCCTTTCTTTCTCCTTTGAGCCTAAATTCCTCCTCTACTTATTCTCCCTGCCTGGAAGTTCTGCCTATACCTCCTTCCTCACTATTGGCCATTCAGCTCTTATTAGCCCAGTCAGGTGTCCTAGGCAGGCAAGGTAAAACAGCAATGCATCTTTACATCATTAAGCAAATGCAACGCATCCTTTACGTAGTTAAACACATATTCTGCAGCAAGGCAGTGTAGAAGGGGTGGTGCACAGGGGTCGGCACAGAGCCAAGAGCTGTGGGCTTGTCTGAATGACCTCTGGGGAGCTGGGCTTGATAGCACACACCCGTGGTGCGTAAGTACGAGAGTAGACGCATTGACACTCATCTACTGGCCCTGCTACTTGGGAGGCTGAGGCACAAGGATGGCTTTAGCCCAAGAGTTTGAGACAAGCCTGGGTGGGCGATGCAGGAATTGCCGTCTAACGAAGACGAGGAGAGTTGAGGATGGAGCTGAGTGGCCAAGCACTTCCTTGGGGGCCGTGAGGCCCTGAGTTCCATCCCCGGGCACACGGCTGTCATCTCAGCACTGGAGGGAGAGGCAGGAGACTCTACTAAGAAGCCAGCCTGGCCTAGGTAGTGGCTCTCAGAATCCAAGCAGTGGGCTGGAAAGAAGGCATAGCAGTTAAGAGCATGGGGTATTCTTCTAGAGCACCCAACTGCCTGTGACTACAGTTTAAGGGGATCAGACCTCCCAATTCTGGCTCTCAGGTGTGCTCACACACACACACACACACACACACACACACACACACACGCTCACAATTAAAAGTAATCTTTTTGTTTTTCAAGACAGGGTTCCTCTGTGTAGCCTTGGCTGTCCTGGAACTCAGAGATCCACCTGTCTCTGCCTCCTGAGTGCTGGGATTAAAGGTGTGCACCACCACCCAGCCTAAAAATAAATCATTAATTACAAAAAAAAAAAAATCTAAGCAGAGCAAGTCGTCATCCCATGGCCCCAAGTACTTATGAAGACTGAGGCAGGAGGATCACTTAAGGCTTGTAGTTTGAGGCCAGCCTGGCCAGCAGAGAGAACCTTAATCTCACTTATGTATGCTGTCATACATTGGGGAGAATTGCTTTTCAGTCACACTATTATATGAAGTTCCATTGCATGGTGCAGAAACCCTTGTTGGAAGTTTACTGCTCTCTTAGCACCGAACCCTGACCACTGTTCCATACTTAGGTCACTTCAGTGAGGTCTGGGATTGAGATGATTGATGACAGGATGTAGGCTGTGTGGGTCATGGTCCTACTCATGAGGAGTCCTTGGGTATGTGCTGAGGTGGGAGTCTAGATTGCATCCAGGGCCTGGTCAGCCTTACTTAACTGGATCACTGCTGCCCATCACTGTGCTCTGTTGCAGGTGGAACCCTTGCCTTCGTCAGCCCAAGCTTGGCAGTGCACAAGACCACCTCGGCTGTGGACCGTCAGCGGGAATACCTCCTGGACATGATCCCTCCACGCTCCATCCCCCAATCAGCCACTTGGAAATAGTGGGAGCCCGGCCCAGCTGAGGACAGGCCCTCTGCTCTCCCGCGGCCCCCTGGTCCAGGACGCGCAGACTACCCTCCTAACAAGTTGCCTGAGACAGCTCAGGCCTTGGCTATTTAGCCTTGCAGTGGCCGGAAGAGGGTGCCACCTTGGTGCCCAGGATCAGAACCAGGGACCTCCCCCGTGGGCCTTCTTCTTCCTTTTTGCCTTTAGTTTGCCCGACACCAGCAGAAACTCGGACCTTGGGGCCAGCTCTGCCTGGCCAGCATGGGTGGGAGCTCACCCTGGACACTGTGACATGCCCGGGCCAGCTGGCACCGGGGCTCCCGAAGTTGAGCCGGGGTTTTGTTCTCTTTCGGCTTTTCCCATCTTAGCTCCTCAGTCTCAGCCTCCTCATGGCCATCTATAGGTTGGAGTTTGGGTTTTTGTTTTTTCTTTTTTAATCACCTCACGATGATGATGGAATTAAAAGTGAACTGTGTAGACCCAGGGTCTCTGTTGTGCACAGTGTAGTCCCTAGCCCCAGAGGACACTCTTGAGTGGCAGCACCATGAGTCCAGGTGTGTCTTGGCTGCTTGCTGCAGCCCCTGGCTTCCACACTGAGCAGAGTGAGTCTCAGAGGTTCCAGAGGGATGCTGGGCCCACTGTGCTGGAACCAGAGCTGGCTGCTGGCAGGGAGGCTGCTGGGTTATTTTTTTGTGGTTTATTTTATTAAAATTTCTTTCCTTTTCCTCTTTATTTTGATGGACACAATCTCAAGGTGCCCAAGAGGCACCCAGGTAGGCCCAGATAGAACCCCTATGCCTGGGGTTGGCAGGGTTTACTTCCGACTCCTCCTCAGTCCACGGGGATGTCTTTGAAAGGGCCAGGTCTACTTTAGTTTTGTTTCCTTCTCCCGTCACTCTTTAAAAACTGGTTCCATGGTGAAAGGCAGAAGCAGCGCTATGTGTCCAGCTCGCACAGGGTGGCCTGCTGCACGTCTGCAGTGATTGGTTGCTGTCAGATCCCGACCAGCCCTGGCTTCCCTTGACACAATACAGTTAGGGACTTTAATTTAAACCCTTGTTCTGCAGACCACCGCCCTCTGCAGATACGAACCCCACCTCCTCCTAATAAAGGCTCATTTAACCCTGTGCTCACTCGTGTGCAAATCCTCCGTCTCTAGGAATTGTTTAGACATACATACGGGAGTTCCGAGTTTTGGAAATCTTTTTGTGTGAAACCCAAGTTGCTCAGTGCTTTTAGGTTTGAGTCACTTCCCAGGGTGGATTTGGGGGAATGAACAGAAATTGACCCTTTTTGGGGGGAGGGGGAGTTTTTACACCAAAAAAAATACAAAAATATATGCAAGCATTTCTTACTTGAGTATTTGTGTGCCTGGCAAGTTAGTTCCTATTTTCTACCCTTCCTGGATGGCTGGCCTCTGCTCAGTGACATGGCCAATGTCTTCTGGCTCCTTGGAGCCAACAGCACTAGGTGGCCTCTCTGCTAGAAGCCTTCCCAGCCAAGAGTCCTCAGTTCCATGAAGTCATTGATCAGATGTTACCTGGCGCTGGACGAAGACCTCCACTTGAGCTGACCAGGGGGCTCTGTTGGCACACTTGTGACCTCTACCCTTCCAGCCTTGCAAGTCTGCTGTTTGCTCCCCATCCTGACATTCGCCTGTCACCTAAGGCTTGTGAGCCCAGTAGCTAGTTCACCTCACAGGGGGCAGGCTACAGCAGGGACCCGGGGTTACTGGTGCATCTGCCCAGGGAGGACACTGGTAATGCTCTGTATAAGGAGGGCTGAGAGTGTGAGGTGCCTTAATTAACTGGAAAGTGCTGCCTGTTCCCTCACAGCGACAGTAGAGCTGAGGACTAGGTGTTTAGGGTGCTGTGCCAGCTACAAAGCTGGCTCCTATCCCTATTCTTATGACCTGGGTCCTGGGCTCCTTGCAACTCCTAGAGATCTGCCTCCTGAGTGTTGGGATTAATGGCTTGCACCTCCACGCCTGACTTAAAAAGAACTTAAAAAAAGTTAAATGTGGTTGGCATGGTACTTTCATGCCTATACTTGGGAGTTGAAGGTGAGGAGTGATGGTCCCTACTTCATTGATTGCCCAGAGGCAATCACAAACTTATCCATGGCTCTGGTCAGTGGGGGCACATGTACAGGTTTGAAGGGACTAAGTGGAAGACACGTGCCCATCGAACCACCCCCAGCTTGGTACCCAGTTTGTGGGAACATCAGGAACCAGACCTCTGCCAGACTCCCAAGTGTCACCTGGGTCAGGGGAACAGTGGCCCTGAGCATCCTGGGACCCCTACCCCCACCTCAGGGAAGCCAAAGCTTGTCCCAGGCAGAAGGAGTAAGGGGGCAGTGCTGGCCCTAATACCCCCATGCCACATGTAATTGGAAGCAGAGAGCCTGGGTGAGTATCAGAATGAATGGTGTTTGGGGGAAGGGTGGTCCTCACCATTCCAAATCATGTCAGCCTGAAGACCTTGGACTGTTGCCAAAAAGTGGTTTCTAAATCCATGTATAACAACAGTTACAGTAGTGCAGAGTATGGGGGCTGGGGCAGCTGCCACTTGTATTTATTGTGACTAAATCTTTGATAATTCTTGTTTCTAAATTTTGCCACCAAACTGGAATAGATGTTCCAATAAATGAGCTGGAATTGGTAGCCTCCTTGTGTCGGGGAATTCTGAGACCCTGAAGGACAATAAAGAAACGGACCAAATGTCACTGTATTGTTCTTTAATTTCCTGGGACCCCAGTATTTTGTCCCAACTTCTGGTGGCCTTAAAGTGGAGGTGTGTGAAAGGTGGGGTGCACATGCCTTTTGAACAAGGCATCCCTCTACCCTGCTGTGTATCAGATCCTATTTGACCTCAACAGGCAGGGGTTTCAGTGAGAATCCCAACTGAGTTCTGCACACCTGAGGCCACACTGCTGGAGTGATTGTTTTTCCCATTGCCTTGTGAGGCTTCACTGTTGGAACGTTCCCAGCATGGACAGAGCTGTGGGCTTGTCCCCCATCGGTGTCTGCATCAGCTTGAGATGCTCAGTGTTACATCGTGATCTGCTTTAAGCCCAGGCTGCCTGTGAACTGACCCTCCTGCTTCCACCTCCTAAGGGCAGGGATGACAGGCACCTAGCACCATTGGAGTCACTTTACTTAAAACATTAGGGGCTAGAGAGGTGGCTCAGCGGTTAAGAGCACTGGCTCCTTTTGCAGACAACCCCATTTTTGTCCCTAGCACCTACATAGCAGCTCACAAGCATCTTCAACTCCAGCCTCCAGGGATCTGATGCCTTCTGGCCTCCACAGGCTCTGAACACACATGTTTACAGACAAACATGCCCTCCCCCCCCCCCCAAAAAAAAAAGGCAGGCCTAGTGGTACACACCTTTAATTTCAGTGCTTGGGAGGTAGAGGCAGGCAGATTTCTGTAAGTTTGAGGCCAGCCTGGTCTACATAGACCATCTTGCCGGGAGAGAAGTAAAAAGGGAAGCTGGGCTTTTGGGTGCATACCTGTAATCACACTGCCCAAGAGGTGGAGACAGGAGGATTGCTCCAAGCTCTATTTGGGTTACATAGTAGCCCAGGTTGGCCATGCCTCAAAAAAACAAAAACAAATCTGAGGGTATGGCTCAGGAATACTGCTGTGGGATAGCCCATATGTATGCTGTGAGTATATTTTATTACCATTGGTTAATAAAGAAGCTGCTTTGGCCTATAGCAAGGCAGGATAGAGCCAGGTGGGAAATCCAAGCAGAGATACAGGGAGAAGGGCGGAGTCAGGAGAGACACCAGCCTGCCACTGGAGCAACAAGATGTACTAGAATAGGTAAAGCCATGAAGCCACGTGGCAAAATATGGATTAATAGAAATGGATTAATTTAAGTTGTAAGAGTTAGTAATAAGCCTGAGCAATAGGCCAAATGGTTTGTAATTAATATTAAGCCTCTGAGTAATTATTTTAAAAGCGACTGCGGGACTGGGCAGACAGAAAAGCCTCCGTTTATAGGGTACAACCCATGCCTGGAATCCCCCAGAGTGGGGCTGGGGCTTGCTCTGAAGGTGATCACCTGCCTAGTCTCAGTAGGTTCTGGGTTCCAACCCCAGCACCCGAGGAGCAATGGGAAGCGGGTGGTGTAGTTCAGCTTATGTGAAGATAAGGATCCATTCTGAAGGTGCTGGAATCTGGACGATGCTATAGACTCCATCTATGGAATCTGCTGAGCTACACCGTTCCCCAAGTCTCAGGGACGGTGTCCTGCCCAGTGTTTCAGGTGCTGAGGACAAAACTGTAACCCCAGAGCCTCCCTGTTCACCAGAGGGTGGGTTGTTTCTACCTAGGCTTTGGCATATTCCAGACAGCACTAGAGTTTAGGCCCCTCCCCTCTTGTAGCCTCAGTTTCCCGATCTACCAATGAGGCAGTTGGTGCCCAGCATGAGGATAGAGCTCACACTGGACCTCCAGAGCACCTGTGAGGAGAGAGCAGGGACTGAGCACAGCAAGACCCACAGCACACACCCCTCAGACTACCTGGGCCTCATACAGGGACAGGAGAGGGTTGACAATGTTTCCCAGACAGTCACTGTCACCAAACCCCTGTAAAGTCACAGGCAAGACTCCCAGCCACCTCCTCCCTCTTCAGGTCCCCTTTGAAGTATTGCTTTAGCTCCTCTCATTTTCTCATTCCCTTCCTGTTTCAACCCCAGGAGCTTCCCCAGCATCACTCTGTCCTGGGCTCGCTCGCTCTCTCTCTCTCTCTCTCTCTCTCTCTCTCTCTCTCTCTCTCTCTCTCTCTCTCTCTCTCTGTGTGTGTGTGTGTGTGTGTGTGTGTGTGTGTCTGTGTGTGGTTTTTTGAGACAGGGTTCTCTGTGTAGTCTTGGCTGTCCTGGAACTCACAGAAATCCACCTGCCTCTGCCTCCTGAGCGCTGGGATTAAAAGTGTGTGCCACACTCCTGGCATCTTGTGCCATTTTTAATGGTTTGGGCACAGCCCCCAAACAGCTTCACAGTCTCTCCCACGGTATCTCTGCCTCACCTGGCATTCCGCACAACTCACAATTATTTCCACGTCTTGTCTTATTTTACTTGACATTGCACTTGCATTGTCACATTGCACTCTGTTGAAGGCAAGGATGGTTCAAGCCTCTTGGAGTCCCAGGTCCTGGATCAAGACATGCAGAACTGGGCTGCACACCTGTCATCCCGAACTTGGGAAGCGTAGGCAGGAGAGTCCAAGTTCCAGGCCAGCCTAAGCTGCATAGTGAGATGTCTGGAGTAAGCAAGCCGTGGTCTAGCATGACACACACAAACCACCATCACCACCAACAGCAACAACAAAGAAATCCGCACCAGTAGCTGGGTCTGTTCTCTCCCTGTAAACTACCTGTAAACATAGAGAAAGTACCACCACCCAGGACTCAGCTTCAAGAGACCTGAGTACAAACCATAGCTATCTCTGCACAGCTGACACCTGTATGGGCCTCAGTTTCCCCATCTGCAAATGCTCAGTTTCTGCTGACAGGCAGTCCCCTCCTTCACCCACGCCGATTCCAATTCAAGCATCATCACATCCCGGGGGACGACTACAGAACCTCTAGAAGTTTGCCAGTTTGGGGAACTCAAAAGTTCCGGGTTTGAATCCCACAACTCCCTTCTGAGGTCTGAAGCTAGAATCTCCACATACATGGCTTTCTCTAAAGTGCTGAGACCTCCCCGCCCCTCTGCTCCGTAACAAGGGTCCACCGCTAAAGCCACTTGCGAGGAAGAGCGAATTTATTGCAGGTTCCAACCTGGAACTTGGAGTGCACCGCCGGCCCGCAGCTTCTCCGCGCCGGGGCCACCCATCGCGCAGCAGGAGCTCATTCCGCGCAGGCGCAATGCTTCTCTCTCTTTTCTTCGCGCCCCTCCCGGGGCCTTCTCGCCAGAAATCGAGGATGTGCATGCGCCCTCCAGCAATCGGGTTGTGCAGGAGGAACCAGAATCCAACAGCCGGCCTCTGCGGGCCGCCGCCGTGGGGGCAGGGGAAGGGACAGGGCTCGTGCGCAGTGGCGCGCGGCGACTTCGCGGGTTTCCCGAAGCTCGCCTGTCGCGCGTGCGCCGCCCTGGCTCAGGGCCTGGTGCGGCGGGAACAGCGAGAACCCCGGCTCCTAGCCGGAGTCCCCGGCCCGCAGCCAGCCATTGCGCGCCACCTGGCCCGCCGAGGGCCGGGCGGATGGGCTGAACTGTAGCAGCTCGGCGATCAAGGACTTGCATCGTTCCGACAATTCGAGGCCGTCGGGGTAGAGCACACCGCGCTTCTGGCGCCGGGGCAGGCCAGCAATGTCCGAGTCATCGAAAGGCATGCACCCGGTGACCATGACGTAGAGCACAACGCCCAGGCTCCATACGTCGTATTTCTTGGGGTCGTAGGGGATGCCCAGGAGCACCTCAGGTGACGCATAGGCGGCCGAGCCGCAGTAGGTGGTGCTCAGGTCTGGGTAGCCGTGCGCCTGACGGCCAAAACCGAAATCCGTGAGCTTGACGCGGCGCTCGTCAGGGCTCAGCAGCACGTTTTCGCACTTGAGGTCGCGGTGCACCAGGTGGTGGTCGTGCAGGTAGCGCACGGCACCCGCGATCTGCGAGAAGAGTTCGCGCGCCTGTGACCCCGGGATGCGCCCGTTGCGCTGCACTGCCTGCAGCAGGTCGGTGGCTGCTGCCTCCATGACGATGTACAGCTTCCCGTTGCACACCTCGATGAACTCGAAGACGTGCACGATGTGCGGGTGCCGTACTCCCCGCAGGATGGACAGCTCTCGAGGCAGAAACTTGTTGACGAAGTCCGGAGGCGCTCGCCGACGGTCCACCACCTTGATGGCCACCGTCCCTTTATACTTCTTGGAGGTGGCCACCTTCACCTTGGAGTAGCTGCCCTCACCTATCGTGCGGCCCAGCTTATAGCCAAGTTCACTCAGGAGCTTGTCGCCCGACATGGTGGCGCCCGGGGCGCGCGGGGAGCAGGAGGCGGCTGCTGTCGGGGGGCGGCCGGACTCCGATCTCGGGCCTAACCCATGGTGCTTGGCACCTGCACCCCCGTGCCCCCATGTGCCCACTCCCAAGGTCCTAGAGCCGCGATGACTTTTATTGCCCGGGTAACAATTTCTGCCTTGTGAAGTGACTGCGGGCGTCACTCAGCCTTGGGGTGGGGACCCCCGCCCCGCCCCGCGGGCTCCCTAAACCCTCCTCAGGCTTTGTGACTCAATCGCTCTGAATGGCCAGTTCCTCATAAGAGGGCACTGGCGAGGGGACAGATCACTAGTGTGTAACAGGATGGGCCCCTGAGGTGATGGTGCTTGGCTGGGTGGTACCCAGTCTTTGCCTTGGGCCCTGGAGGTGGGGGGTGGGAAGGGGCAGCCTGTGCAAACCTCCAGGCTGGCCACCATCGCTCTGGAAGGAAAGTTAGATGAACGCCAAGGCTTTGATTGCAAGGTTCGGGGTGCCCAGGAGGGCGCCAGGTGCCAACCATTGAGTCATGCCCCCGTTCTGGGGCCAGAGCAAGCGGGGCCGGCGGACGCTTCAGAATTGTCGGAGAACCACCCGGGCGACCAAACTTCCGCCACACTCAAAATGGCGGTCACACGTCACCTCACTTCCGTTGGAGACCGGAAGTTGGGGGTCTTGCAAGTATGGCGGCATCGAAGGTGAAGCAGGACATGCCCCCGCCAGGGGGCTACAGCCCCATCGACTACAAGCGGAACCTGCCTCGCCGGGGACTGTCGGGTCAGTGTCTTCCTGTTGGAGGTCGGAGGCCTCGGGTGTGCGGCTGGGCGGGAGCGGGGAGCCCGCAGGCCGCGGTTTACACAGTGAGGGAGGCAGGGTTTAGAGCCTTGGTTTTCTGTCGCAGCGCCCTGTGGGGCCACACTGTTCATTTCCCCAGTTTTCCAGTTGACTTCCACAGTTTGGGAAATTAAACCTGCGAGAAGCTCAAACCCGGAATTTGGAGGCTGCTTCGGCTGGTCTCAAACTCTGTACCGGAGGATGACCTAACTTCTGGTCTCTGCCTCCATTTCCCAAGGGCTGTCCTGATAGGTGTGCACCCTTATGCTCAGCCTTTTTTCTTTTTTAATTTTTTAATTTTTAAATTGGATTTTGCCATTAGGGGCTTACTATATAGCCCGGGCTGGCCTCAAAATCATGGCAACCCTGCCTCTGCCAACCGAGTTCTGGGATGACAGACAGGTCCACCCAAGGTTCTGTGTGTTGATTATACCCTAGCATAGAACCTAGGCTAGTCGCAAACTCCAGCGTCCCTAGTGCAGATTCCTCACTGGCATTTTCTGCTTTCCCCTCCTCCAAGACAAGCTTTCATGGAGCCCAGGCCAATCTGGAACTCCCTACCCTCCTACCTCTGCCTCCATAGTGCCAGGATGACGGGCATGTGCCCACCGTATTGGGCTGCGTCTTTAAATTTTTAAAGTGTTTAAAGTAACATTGATTATTGATTTCAACAGGGAAAGAATGGAGAACATTAAGGTCCCTACCCTCAGTGCTCAAAGTTATAAAATACAATAGTTAGGGCTATAGTGCCTGCCTAGCATTTCAAAGCCCTGGGTCCCACCCTTAGCATGGCATAAATAGTACTGAGTGGTGGACACCTGTCATCCCAGCACTTAGGAGGCTGAGGCAGGAGGATCGGGAGTTTAGGGTCATCCTGGGCTACGTAGATCAACTAGGCTACATTACGTGATGCCGCCTCCCCCTAAAATAATAAAATACAAACAAACAAACAAACAAATAAATAAATAAATAAATAACTCAGGGACTTGGAGAGATGGCTCAATGGTTAGGATCACTTGATGCTTTTCCAGAGGACTTGAGTTTTGTAATTCATCAGACTTAACTGTGCATATTATGCAAACTATGCTTCAATTAAAAAGCAAAACCTATGTGTTGGCTCACCTGTGACCCCAGCACAAGAGAAGCAAAGATGGGATCACTACAAGTTCAAGGCTAGCTTAGGCTATGTCAAGAGTTCAGGCCAGCCGGGACTATATCGTGAGACCCTGTTTCAAAAACCAGCTGGGCGGTGGTGGCACACTTTTTTTTTTTTTTTTTTTTTTTTGTTTGTTTGTTTGTTTGTTTTTTGAGACAGGGTTTCTCTGTGTAGCTTTGCGCCTTTCCTGGGACTCACTCTGTAGACCAGGCTGGCCTCGAACTCACAGAGATCCGCCGGCCTCTGCCTCCCGAGTGCTGGGATTAAAGGCATGCGCCACCACCGCCCGGCTGTGGTGGTGGCACACTTTTAATCCCCGCACTCGGGAGGCAGAGGCAGGCAGGTCTCTGAGTTCAAGGCCGGCCATGCGTGTCTGGTGCCTCTGCAGCCAGAAGAGGGCGTCAGATCCCATGGAGCTGAAGTAACAGACCGTTGTGAGCCGCCATATGAGTGCTACAAACTGAATGAGCAGCAAGTGCTTTGTTTTGTTTTTTCCAGAAAGTGTTTCTCTGTGTAGCCCTGGCTGTCTAGAACTCACTCTGTAGTCCAGGCTGGCTTGGAACTCACAGATATGCTGGCTCCTATCTCCCCAGAGTGCTGGGATTAAAGGTGTGGTCCACCACCACAGGGCCAGCAAGTGCTCTTTAAAGGTTTTTGTTTTGGGGTTTTTTTGTTGTTGTTGTTGTTTTTAAGATTTTATTATTTATTTATTTATATATATGAGTGCTTTATCTGCATGTACAACTTTATACCAGAAGAGGGCATCAGAGCCCACTAGAGATGGTTGTGAGCCACCATATGGTTGCTGGGAGTTGAACTCAGGACCTCCTGAAGAGCAGGCAGTGCTCTTAACCACTAAGCCATCTCTCCAGCCCCCTTGTTTTTGGTTTTTAATTATTTTATTTTATGTGAGTGTTTTGTTCCATGTAGCTATGCACCTTGTTTGTGTAGTACCCTTGGAGGCCAGGTGGGGGCACCAGAAACCTGGGAACTGGCGTTAAGGGGCAATTGTGGTGCTGGGAACCAAACCTGAGTCCTCTGCAAGAACCAGCAAGTGTTCTTAACCCCTGAGCCATCTCCCCTGCACCTCTTTCTTTTTCTTAAGACTCTCACTCTTTCCCAGGCTAGCTTTGAACTCCTTTTCTCTTGCTCTTCTTGATTCAGGCAGTGGAGTGTTGGAATAATAAATATGTGCACCAAATCTGTCTCCTTCCTTCCTCCTTCCCTCCCTCCGTCCCTCGGTCCCTCCCTCCCTCCCTTCCTTCCTTCCTTCCTTCCTTCCTTCCTTTTTTTTCTTTCTGTCTTTTCTTTTCTTTTTTTCTTTATTTTTTTTTTAATTTTCTCTGTGTAGCCCTGGCTGTCCTGGAACTCCCTCTGTAGACCAGGCTAGCCTCCAACTCAGGTCTGCCTGCCTCTGCCTCTCCAGTGTTGGGATTAAAGGAGTGTGCACCACTGTCCAGCTCCATTTTTTAATATTTATTATTGTGCATGCATGTGTATGGGGAGTTTGGGGATGTGGCGGTCAGAGACGACTTTGTTAAGTCAGCTTTCTTCTTCTGTCTTTATGTGGGTTCCAGGAGTTGAACTCAGATCATCAAGTTTCTACAGCAAGCATGTTTACCAGTGGAGCCGTTTGGCAGCTCCTCTTTTTCCATCTCTTTCTGAAATATAACACACCCAAGCCCCTGCCCTGCTCAGGCCTGCACATGTTTTCTACATAGCATGTGCCCATAGGGCACCTAGATTGAGCTGGTGGGCTCCTCAGTCGGCATAGCTTGTTTATTTATTTTTAATCTTTATGTATTCCTGCATTTGTTTATTTGGAGGCAAGGTTTCATTTACGTCCTTGAATTCTCTCTGAAGCTTAGGATGACCCTGGATTGATCCTGCTCCCACCTCCTGAGTGCTGGGATGACAGGAGTCTGGCACTAAGCCTGGCTTCTGTGGTGCTGGCTGTGGAACCCAGGGCTCGTACCTGTTAGGCAAGCACTCTGCCAGGTGAGCCCTCTGCCCAGCCTTCCTTTTGTTTAGAAGTCACAATGTGCTTTCCCTCTTCTTCAGATCCTGACACAGCCGTGCTTATTGCCATGAACCTTGTTTGTTTGTTTTGTTTTTGAGATTTATTTATTTAGAGATAGGGTCTCACTATGTAGCCCTGGCTGGCTTCAAACTCAGAGAGATCCACCTGCCTATGTTTCCCAAGTTCTGGGATTGAAGGAGTGCACCACCATGCCTGGCTAAGATATAACTATGTGTGTGTGCATGTCTGCATGTGAGTGCAGGTTCTGATGGAGGCCGGAAGATGGCGTCAGATCCCCTGAGCTAGAGTTATAGGCACCCAACATGGGATTTGGGAACAAAGGTTTGGTTCTCTGAAGAGCAGCAAGCACTGTTAACCTTAGCCATGGGTCCAGCCCTGACTGTTTTTGTTTTTGGTGTGTGTGTGTGTGTGTGTGTGTGTGTGTAGCCCAGGCTGGCCTTCCTGCCTCAGTCTCATCCTCCCAAGTACTGGGGTGACCGATCCTGCTCTGTGCAGACCCACTCCACCTCACCAGATGCAAAGGGGTGAACATACTGCAGTGATGGGTCAGTCTCTGTTCATATCTGCACTCCAGTGTCTGGCTGGCCAGTGAGTGCACATGGCCAGTCCTGTCTCAAAGAGCTCCCAGCTGGTGGGACCCATATGTCAGCATTCCTACCTCGTACTGCTCCTGGTCATTGAGGCCTGCGGTAGCCTGGGGAAGCCAGGAGGAGCCTGTCTGTCTGCAGACCCCAGACTGGATTCAGAGTGGCTATTTTCTGCATCCTCCTTCCTCTGCAGCTGGACATGGCTTCCTATTCATGGCATCACCAGCACACGTTTACACCATGCTCAGCCCTGTGATAATTGTTGTTGTTTTTGGTTTTTGAAACAGTCTTACTGTGTAGACCAGGCTGGGATTAAAGGCCTTCGTCACCACCACAGCCTCTTCTTCTTTTTCTTTTCTTTTTTTTAAATTTCCTTCTTTCTTTCTTTTCTGTCTTCTTTTTATAAATACAGGGTCTCACTCGCTATTTTACCTTGGCTGGCCTAGAACTCTATGTAGACAAGGTTGGCCTATAACTCACAGAGATACACCTGCCTCAAGGCTTTTGATATCACACCTAGCCTCTTTTTTTTTTTTTTTTTTTTTTTGAGATGGGGTCTCCCCAAACTCCCCAAGGATGATTTTGAACTCTTGATTTTCCTGCCTCTGCTTCCCAAGTGGTGGGATCACAGGCATGTGCCACAACTCCTGGTTTATGCTGTTAGGGATGGAACCCAGGAATTCAGCGTGTTAGGCAGGCAGGCACTCGACCAACTGACCTCAGCCATGGGACACCTTTAGCCCTTACCTCCAGGCCTCCATCCACTGGGGGTTGTGTCCCTAGGTGAGCAGGGGCACTCTGCATCTGTGTGGTCAGTGGTCCTGTGCTGAGAAGGCTCCTCCCCCACTAAATTATTGTGGCATCTTTGTCCAAAGCCAATTGGCTGTAAAATGTGAGGGTTTATTTGTGGATTGTGGACGTCTGGTTCTGTCCTGCTGGCAAACGTGACTGTCCTCATGCCAGCATGGCTTTGTGCACACACAGCTGCCCGATGAGTTTGGAGCTGTCACATTTGAATCCTGCAACGTTGCTCTTGGAAGCAGCTGTTAACTGCCCTGGGTACTTCCACATGAATTTCATGACCTGCCTGTTGGTTTCTGCGAAGGGGGAAGGGTCGAGGTTCTGATGGTGACTGTACTGGATCTCACACTGCCACCTGCTCACAGGTTCATTAATTCGGGAACAAATGACATAGGGTGGCAGTGCCTCCCACAACTTCAGCTACTTGGGAGACTGAGGTGGAAGATGTGGGTTCTGCACCTTCTCTTCCCCATGGTACCTCCTGAAATGGAGTCTACCCCAGTGATTACTCTAGCCAGCCAGGTGCAGGTGGAGGCTGGGAGTCAAGTCAGCAGGTGGCTCCCTCATCCCTGGCCTCTCACTCTAGAGGAAGTGGGGCCACACTTGGGTGCCCACACTTGAGGACCAGAACTTCCCACAAGAGCCTGTTTGTTCTTCTGAGAAATTGGGGGGAATGACTCAGGTCAGATTCTGGGGCCACTAGGGTTCTCTTAGCTGTTGAAAATGAGGGTGCAGCATCAGTGTAGACACCTCCCCAGTCGGGTGGGGGCTGAGTATACCCGCAGTCAACTGGCCAGAGATGGTCCTGAAAACGTAGGGCTTCCCCAGAGAACTTGACCCCTGGACTTGGGACCCAGCCACCCTGGTTGTCCATGGCTGGAGGGCCTGGCCTCTGAGCATGAGCTTTAAAGTCTGAACTAAGTGGGTGGGAAATATTTAGCTCCTGACCCAGCGGAAGGTCCAGTCAGGCCTCACCCCCAGAACCTGTTCTGCCCCCCTGTGGCCCAGCCTTCTCCATACATTCTGTAGTCATTGGTGGATGGCCCCTGGAGCGTGTCCTGCCACTCAGGATTGGAACTCCCCTGCTGGTCTTAAGTAATTATTTATGGTGGCCCCTGTCTCCCTGGGTGCAGGGCAGGTGGCATACCCTGCTGAACCTGTGGTGCCTACACCACCCCTGGAGTCAGGAGAGGGCTGTGCGGCGCCCCAGGGCGCTTCCAGCCTCTGGTGGTGCAGTCGGAGCCCCCTCTCTGGGGGAGACCAGGCCTTTGACCTTCTGTTTTATGGTTTGGTCTGTGTGTCGCCCCCGCCCTGCAAGGCAAGGCCTCTGTGTGTGTCGCCCTGGCCGTCTCGGGACTCTGTAGACCAGGCTGACCCCCACCTCACAGGTGCCTCTGCCGAAGTGCTGAGATTAAAGGCGTGTACCACCCACCATACCCAATGGTTCTCAGCCTTCCTAATGCTATGACCCTTTAATGCAGTTCTTCACCAGGCTGTGGTGGCACCAGCCTTTAATCCCAGCACTTGGGAGGCAGAGACTGGCAGGTCTCTGTGAGTTTGAGGCCAGCCTGATGTACAGAGTGAGTTCCGGGACAGCCAGGGCTACACAGAGAAACCCTGTCTCAAAAAACAACAACAAAATATGGTTCCTCATGCTGTGGTGATCCCAGCCTATAAAATTATTTTTATTGCTACTTCATAACTAATCTTGCCACTGTTGCAAAGTGTGATGTAAACATCTGATGTGCAGGATATCTGATATGTGACCCCTGTGAAAGGGTTGTGTGAACCCCAAAGGGGTCATGACCCACATGTTGAGAAGCATTGTTTTAGACCCTGGGGCTCTCCTGTCCCTGCTGGCCTATACCTTCCAGAAAGTGTGGCAGTCCAGACTGCCTAATATCTGACACAGCAGGAGAGTTGGAGACTGTCCTGGGGAAGTGGCTGGGGAAGGACAGGCCACTTGTGGAGGTGTGGAGGTGTGAGTCAGCAGACAGACACTTCACAGAGACCCAGTGTTGCTGAGAAGGAAGCCTCACTTCTCTTGCAGGCTACAGCATGTTCGCCGTGGGCATCGGGGCCTTGCTCTTTGGCTACTGGAGAATGATGAGGTGGAACCGGGAGCGCAGGTAGGGCCCTGCTCACTACCAGGGGTTCTGTGAGGGTGATGGTGTTCTTGGCTGGCTAGTTGTCGGGGGCCAGGAAGTATGGGTCCTACCCCTCACTTCCTGTCCTAAAGGGAAGAGCTGGAGATTGGCCTTGAGTTGTTCCTGGTCCAGGATAGCGTAAACAGTAGGACACCTGGAACTTGGGGTCTCCTAGCTGGCACTGTGTGTGGTCACCAGGCCAGATATGATTGGGGCTTGGGACACAGAGGCAGGTGGAGCTCTAGGAGTTGCAGACCAGCCAGGGCCACACAATGAGACCTCAACAAAAAGGGTCCAGACCATGGGAGGTATGTCCCCTGAAAGCCAGAAAGACTAGGACCATGAGTGTCATAGATGAGGGTGTCACTGGAAAGAGAGCCCCACCAGAGGCCTCTTCCTAGACCACATCACTGGGTTGTTTCCCTGGCCCCTGAAGTTGAGAAGTTCCCGACTCCCTGTGGGGTAATAGCTGTGGGAAGACCTGCATGCCCAGTGCCCTGCTATTTTGAGAACAAAGGGAAATTGGTTTTGTAAGGCCCAGAGCCTGGTGGTGATGAGTGTGCCCCCCTCCACCCAGATCATCAGACAGGGCTATTTTTAGGATAAAAAAAAAAAGTTTATTTGAAAGGAAAATGTGAAGACAACACTTTTGTGGCTGCTGTAGTCAGTCTATGCCAGCTGCAGACTTGCCTTCCTGTCCCAACTCAGGTGGCCAGCCTTGCCCCTACCCTCTCCCTCCCCACCAGCGTCCTGTGGCCCTGTCATATCTGTTCCATACTCCCTCAGTGGCCCCATTTGACCCCGAGTGGGTGTCACGGTTTCACAGGCGCCTGCAGATCGAGGATTTGGAGGCCCGGATCGCCCTCATGCCGCTCTTCCAGGCAGAGATGGACAGGAGGTAGGCCAGGATGGGAGGGCCTCTAGGTCAAGGAAGGGACAGTGGTTACCCTGGGTGGGTCTGATCTCAGCCCCGCCCTCCGGCCACAGGACCCTGCAGATTCTTCGGGAGAACCTGGAGGAGGAGGCTGTCATCATGAAAGATGTGCCTGACTGGAAGGTGAGTCCGGGGTGGGGTGGGGTGGGGTGGGGTGGGGTGGGGTGGCCGGCCGGACTGACGGACTGACCCCGCCCCTGCCTGCAGGTGGGCGAGTCTATGTTCCACACCACGCGCTGGGTGCCGCCCCTCCTAGAAGAATTGTACGCTCTGCGCTCCAACGAGGAGCTGGACAACGCCAGGTTCGGCTTCTCCTGGTACCTGTAGGGCCCGAGCCCACGCCCACAATAAAGAATAATCAAATAAACGCCAGCGTGTCTCTGATCCTCTACACCTGTCTGCTGCCCGGACACCTCAGGGTTAAGTCACCCTGTGCTTTGGCCAATAGCTGCACGCAGCGCCTCCCAGCGGCCTGCTAATCAGGCGCTCAGTCACAGGGCTCCGCCCACGGGACTTGCTTAAAAGGCAGCGTGGAGCCCGCTTGCCTTTGCTTGCCTTCGCGGCCATGAGCAGCAGTGCATGCAGCGACAAGGGCCCCGGAGAGGCGCCAGAGGAGAGGCGCTTTCTCAGGTCAGCAGGTGACAGGGGGCTGAGGCCAGGGTGGCAGGCTGGAGGCAGGGGAATGACGGGTGGGCTCTAGGGTTTGCTGGGAGCTTGCAGGTGCAGCAGAAGTCGAGTTGCCAGGGAAACTGCATTCCAGGCAAGCCGGCCCTCATAGTTACCCTCACTGTTTGAGATATCAACCTGAGGGCCTTAGAGTCACACAGAGGCTTTGAATATCAACTGCCACTGGAAGCCCAGAAGGTTCGGGGTGGGGGCTGTGACCCTGGCTCCATTTCAGGGCACAGAGACCATGTGTGCGGGTCACCAGGTGAGCAATAGTGATAGGTAGAAGTGTTGGGGAGAGCACCTGGGGTGCCTTGGCTGAAGGGTTCCTTGCCCTTCTAGAAATGATTTGGGGTTGTCCGGCCCAGTTCCCTCTTCAGACCTCAACACGTGGTCTGAAAAGAGACGCTAGCCTTGCCGTCCCTGTCCTAGGGAATTGCAGTGGGGGTGGGGTGGGGTGGGGTGGGGTGGGGTGGGGTGGGGTGGTATTCCCCCATAACAGCCTCCAAATAGCAGATGGGCTTCCCTGCTGGTCCCATGAGCTCTCATCCACTCTGTCCACCAGGATTAGCCACTGCTCCTGGTTGGGTTTTCCCCTGGACCGCCTGCCGTCAGGAGGAGCCCCCCCTACCCCCCCTGCAGAGGCAGCCATGACTGTCAGGCTAAAGTGGGGACTGAGCCTTTCCACAGAGGTGTGTGCTTGCCAGTGGAGGCCGGAGGTCCACGTCAGATAGGTCTGCCTCTGTCCTTCTCCACCTCAGGTTTTGGAGACAGTCTCACTGAACCTAAAGTTGACTGGTCTCTAGACTGGCTGGCCTGGGAGTCCCTCACTTCCCCTGTTTGTGCCGGTGTGTTACAGGCCCAGCTCCTGCACCCAGCTGGATTTTGCTTTTTCTGTGGGTTTGGGAATTACTAAAGTCATCCTGCTTGCAAGGCAAGCCGTTTACGAACGAAGGCGTCTCCTCCTTATGTGTATGTGTTGTACAGTGGCTGTGGAGGTAAGAGGCATTGGATTCCCTGGAGCTGGAGTGACAGGTGGTTGTGAACTGCCTAGTGTGGGTGTTGGACTTAGTCCCCTGCAAGAGCACTCCTGGCTTTTAACCACTGGGCCATCCCTCAGCCCCACAAACTTGTTTTTGAGATAGAATTTCACTAAGCAGGCCAGTTGGCTAAGGACTTGTGATGGTCCTGCCTCACCCTCTAAGTGCTGGGATTCAAGTATGTGCCACCGTATCCGCGCCTTACCCACACTGGATGTGTTGTCCCAGAAGCTGGGCAGGCGGCCCAGGCCCCTTCATCTAGGTGCAGTGCCACACCCTCCTTCCAGGGTCTTCTGCTCTGCCCCTGTGGTCCCGCCCTCCTAACTGCATTGTCCTCCTCACCGTGCCCTGCTTTCTTGGTGTGTGCGTGTGTGGTGGGGGTGTTCTCTCTGTGTAGCCCAGGCTGTCCTGGATCTCAGTCTGTAGACCAGGCTGGCCTCCAGCTCAGAGATCCACCTGCCTCTGCCTCCCAAGTGCTGCGATTAAAGGTGTGCACCACCACTACCATCTCTTGTAGCCCCTGTCAGGAAGCCTGTGTCCTACACTGTGCTCCTGGTCTGAGGGTAAGTGTAGCTTCTTGGGTGGCTCTCAAACCCATCCTCCACCTTGAATCTTCTGCCTGCCTCTGTAACGCAGACATCCACCTGCCTCTGCCTCTGAGTGCTGGATTAAAGGCGTGCGCACTGAGCCCTGCCTGTCCTGCTCCTCACGCATCCTGACTTGTTCCAGCGCTCTCACTTCTTGCTTTTACCTTCTTCCAGGATGTCCTGACTGGCATCTCTTGGCAGTGACTGCTGGCCAGTGGGCACCGCCTCCCCAGTGCACAGCTGGAAAGGCAGGAGAGAGAGCTGTTGGCACCAAGCAGACCCTCCTACCCCAGTCCTGGTTCTGTAGTGCTGAGTCCCTGCCCTGCAGCAAGCGGAGGCCCCAGCCTCTGCCCTGGCTCCTGTGCTCCCTTGACATTGCTTTCTAAAAGGTGTGGAACCCAGGACCTCACACATGCTTGGCAGGTGTCCACATGTGCAACAGGAAATTGCTAATGACTTGGACAGACTTATGGATTATGTAGATTAGTCTTGCCTTCAGTTCTGTTAGACGCAGCTGGAGACAGCCCTCAGCCAAGTGGCGGTAAAGCCATTTGGCCCAGCAGCCCATCTCTCTGGCCAGGTAATCTTTGTTTTCTTTTTTTAAGATATGGTCTCATGTCCATCAGTAGTGGCCCACACCTTTAATCCCAGTAAACTGTATGGAGGCAGAGGCAGGTGGATCTCTGTGAGTTTACAGCCAGCCTGGACTACAGAGTGAGTTCCAGGACAGCCAGGGCTGCACAGAGAAACCCTGTCTCAAAAAAACAAAAAACAAACATAGGATCTCACTATGTAGCCCTGGCTGGCCTGGAGCATGTTATGTATGTCCTTAAACTCACACAGATCTGCCAGCCTCTGCCTCCGAGGTACTGGGATTAAAGACATGGGCTACAAAGCCAGGTTCAGACATCTTAATTTCATTGTCCCTGAAGATGGGCGGTCAAGTGTCTCACAGTTGAAGGTCCCACTTCCGTTTTCCTGAATGAGCTGCTAAACTGCAATCTTCAAAACCCACTGTCACAAGCCTCACTCACTGCCCCCTCCAGTGTTTTATCCTCATTCATTGATTCCCGTGTCAAAAATCAACTCACCTCCCTATCAAATTCTTTTAAGGTTTGGGAGTGTGTGGGCACTCCAGTTATAAATCTGAGGGAGGAGAATTGGTTCGATGACACCCTGGCATATGCAGTGTAGGGGAATCAGTCTGCATTCAGAATCTTTCCTTCTGATTCTGGGTCGCTCAGCTTTGGGGGGAAAAACCACCACCGCTGAGCGACATGTGTATCTTTCACCAGCAGAGTGCGCGCCTCTGGCTGAGGCTGCCATTTCAAACCATGCTTGTGGGATGGGGAAGTGGGCGAGAGATGATGGACCTGCCACTGAAGCTCCTGTGGGTCAGGACGGGCCAGAGCCTTCAGCCAGGTCTGGGCAGCCCTCCTCGAGTCTGTTCCCTTTCTGTGCCTCTGAGCGTGTTGCCCGACTCTGCCCGCAGCACCTCGGAGGCGGCTGCCCTGGAGCGCGAGCTGCTGGATGAGTATCGCTTCGGGCGGCAGCAGCTGGTGGAACTGTGCGGGCACGCCAGTGCGGTGGCTGTGACGAAGGTACCAGCTCCCGTTGCTTGGGGCTACTTCAGCTCATCTCTGGGGTGGGGAAACCGAAGTACAAGGCTTCATTTTCAGGCTCACTGCCAGATAAGGCAGAAGTGGGGTCCCCAGAGACTCAGATGGGGGAACACCTACAGGGTGGGGCTTGGGCCCTCAAAGAGCAGGCCTGGGTCCCCTAGAAGTATGACCTACCTGACAGCCATCTGAACACCCCTAAACGCACCCACGAGGAAGCAGGTCCGTAGACGAGCAGCATGGTCAAATGAGGTCTGAAGCAGGACTCAAACTACATGTGTCCTGCTCAGCTAAACCTTCACCCCGGAAGTGCTGGCTGTGAGGCCACTGAGCCTGGCCTTGGGGCAATTCGGTTATAAATGCAGACACCCTAGGAAGAGTATGTCTCCTCTCTGCCTGTGTCCCGCCTCTCCTTCCTTTTAATTTTTTTTTTTTTTTTTTTTTTTTTTTTTTTTTTTTTTGGTTTTTCGAGACAGGGTTTCTTTGTGTAGCTTTGCGCCTTTCCTGGGACTCACTTGGTAGTCCAGGCTAGCCTCGAACTCACAGAGATCCGCCTGGCTCTGCCTCCCGAGTGCTGGGATTAAAGGCGTGCGCCACCACCGCCCGGCTTAATTTTTTTTTTAAAATTACATTTATTGCCCTGCCCCCGCGTGAGCGTGAGCATGTGGAGCTCGGAGGGCAGTTGGTGGGAGCCAATGTTCTTCCACCATGTGGGTCCCTCCCTAGGCTTGGTGGCAAGCTCCTTTACCTGCTGAGCCACCTCACTGGCCCTCTTCGGTAGTCCAGGCTGCCCTCGTGGAGGCTCACAACTGCCAACTTGGCAGTTGGAGACCTGAGGCAGCAGGATTGGTGTAAGTTCAAGACCACCCTGAGTGAGAACCTCTCAAACAATAACACAACAAACCGTGCAGACTGAGCTTCTGAAATAGAAGGCAAACAGATAGGAAATACAGACAGATGGTCTAGGCGCCATGCTTGCCCAGTTGCGGACCTCCCTCAGGGATCACCCCACTTTTCACTGTAACTTGGGGGTTACAAGCAAGGAAAGTGGGGATGTGTCCAAAGTGTGTATGGAGTAAACAAACCACACTGGGCCTGGGCTCAGAGGCGGGTCCCCAGTCTGGCGGACGGAGTCAACCTGCCCTGCACGCAGACCACCTCTTGACCACGGCTCCGTCCGTCCCTCTGCCTCAGTCCCCCCCACCATCGAGCCACCCTGTTGTGCTATGTCGCAGGCGTTCCCCTTGCCCTCACTGTCGCGCAAGCAGAGGACGGTGCTGGTCGTCTGTGGTCCGGAACAGAACGGCGCTGTGGGGCTGGCATGTGCCCGGCACCTTCGGGTGTTCGTGAGTAGCAGGGTCCTATGGAGGGGGGGCGGACAGAGTTGGGCCTGGGGCTCCGCTGCAGCCATCACCGGACCCGGGTTCCCCCAGGAGTACCAGCCCAGCATCTTCTGCCCGGTGCGTTCAGCCGAGGCGCTGCACCGCGACCTGACCACGCAGTGCGAGAAGATGGACATCCCCTTCCTGTCTTTCCTGCCCGCCGAGGTCAGCTGCACCCACTCTGACCCCGCCATGGCTGTCTGCCATCCAGGCCCCTGACACCTCCCCACCCTCCACAGGTGCGGCTCATCGATGACGCATACGGGCTGGTGGTGGATGCAGTGCTAGGCCCCGGAGTGCGGCCGGCGGAGGCGGGCGGGCCCTGCGCGCGGGCGCTGGCCACGCTGAAGCGGCTTTCCATCCCGCTCGTGAGCCTGGACGTCCCCTCAGGCATGCCACCCAGGGGCAGCCTGATCACCCTAGCCTGTTTTCCCTATCCACCTCTTCCAGCCTCAGTGTCCCCCGTTTGCACACACCCCCGCCCCTAGCCTAGGTTTTCCCCATCCAACTCTTTCAACCTCAATTTCCGTGTGTGCCCTCATCCTGTTTCAAGCCCATCCTAAGGATGGGGAAGTTACAAGTTGCTGCCCCAAGTGACCCGGTGTCCTCTCGGTCCGAGTGCCTAGTTAAACCGGCACCACCCACCGCTGGCCCTGCTACAGGGCAGACGTGAGCTCACTCCTCAAGAGACCACGCCTGCCAGGGACAGACAGCTCCCAGCTCTCTTTGGAGGCTGCGTGGAAATGTCCCCAGCTGGAGGGCCCCAGAGCCATCCTAGATCAAGGCCGAGGCATAGCTAGTCTGGGAAGGGGGGTAGGCTGCAGGTGGACGGGGTGAGGGGTGGGGAGAGGAACCCTGCAGTTGGAAGCCTCTCGTCAGAGAGAGGAGCAGGCAGCTTCCGGTTAGTGCCTGAGGCAAGGAGAGAAGTGCTTGTCCCCTGACAGAGTTGACAGACTCCTGGATGGTTTGGGGTGGGCCAGAGGGCTAACACGTCCCAGGCTGGAGAAAGACATCAAATCCGGTGGGGAGGTAGGGGCACAGTTCTGAGGGAGGAGGTCTCAGGTCACAGTACAGGGTGGGGACCTGATCCGAGAAGGGAGGCCGAAGTCAGACGAAGGGGCTGGGAGTGAGGAAGGTCTGGTCTGAGCAAAGCGGCTTCTGTCCGGTGGGGCGGGAGGTACGGATCAGAAGGCAGAGGCTGGGTCTTGCCAGACAGGCGGAGGAAACGGTGTGATCCGAGGGTGGAGGCGGTTCTGCGGTCAGCAGGTCTGACCGCTACCCCCGCGTCGGAGGTTAAGGCACCGGACCTGGAGGGAGACAGGGCAGACCCGGTCCGGGAGCCGCGGTCCTCCCAGCTCCCCCTCTTCCGCCCACAGGCTGGGACGCCGAGGCTGGCGGCGACGCGAAGGACGCGGTGCAGCCCGACGTGCTAGTGTCTTTCGCAGCGCCCAAGAGCTGCGCCGGCCGCTTCTCCGGGCGCCACCACTTTGTGGCCGGCAGGTTCGTGCCTGAGGACGTGCGCCGCAAGTTTGGCCTGCGCCTGCCAAAATATACCGGCACCGACTGCGTGGCCGCGCTGTAACTGGCGCGCGCTGGGACCCGCACCAATAAACATCACCACCACCTTTTCCTCTGCCTCCTTTGTGCGCCAGACCAGGGGGTGGGCGGGTGGAGAAGGAACTTCCCTCGGGGCTGGAGGAGAGGAGCTGTGCCGTAGAGCTTCCTACAATAGAGGGTAGACCTGGGTGGGACTTCCAGGATGTCGGGAGTGGCCTAGAGTACTTAAGACCGAAGTTAAACGCGGTAGAGAACTTCCAGCTGCCGAAGCAACTTCAAGTTTAAGACCAAATGGCGCCTCCCACGCGGCGCAGGACCCAGTTGGAGAAGGCGGAGGGGGAAGGCACCTCGGGAGGCACCGAAGAAGAGCAACCTCTTACGGTTTACAGGGGCGTGGCTTACGTTCGCGTCCCGCCCCCATCAGTCCCTAGTAGCCACCAGACCCGCCCCAGTCGGATCCGAGCGCTTCGCCGAGCCGCTGCGACCTGGCGATGGCATCACCGCTGCCCTTGCTCTGTCTCTGCATCGCAGTCGCGCACCTAGCGGGAGCGCGAGGTGAGATGCCCCGGGACCTCCAAGAGTGACCGCCCTGCGCGCAGAAAATGGGGTGGGAGGCATCTCACGAGCTTCGCAGAAAGCGGCTGAAAGAGACCTCTTCCATCCTCTCCCGGGATAGAGCACCAGGCCAAGGCTTTGAACCCTAAATCACCAGGTTTTGAAACCTGTGCGAAGTGGTCGGAGCCGTCCCCCCGCGGGCTGGTGACAGGCCCATTTCTCAGAAGACTAGGGCTCCAGGAAGAAGGGGTTCGCCTAAACCTGTCACCCCTCCTAGTCCATCTTGGAAAGTTGGAGGCCAGAGAAGCCAAGTACTTCTCTGTTGGTACCTTGAGTCCCCCTAGAAAGCCCGGGAAGAGTAGAGCAGGAGGAACTTCAGGAAGAGAACGCAGCCGTCTGCGGGCAGACGCACTGCCAAATGCATGCGACTAAACTTGTATTTGATGAACATTTGGGCCTGAAGGGGCAGAGTGGGACATAGTCACCCAACCGGTGGAGAGGGATAGGGCTTCAGGGTCCGCTGCTAGTAAGGGGACTAGCAGCCGAGGGGATGGCGCTGCAGTACCCAGGGCTAGAGTTCAGTTTCTACCCCATGAAACGCAGTGGTCATGACTCCCTTGTTGCACCAGGAAGGGGTCTCAGTAGTCCCCATTTCGCACCTCCTTGCACTCCTACAGACGCCACCTCTACCGAGGAGCGCACTGCAGCCGCCCGGGGTCTTCTAGGACGGCCGCCAGACCCCAGCCAGCCCTCGCCAGCCCTGGAGGACTGGGAGGGTGAGTGGCCTCTGCAACCGGCCTGTGTGACCCGGGCCTGGTGGGGTTATGGGGGAGGGTGGGGAGAGTGAGGAGTCCTTGGACATCGCAGCTCCTGGAAGCCCTGACCCAAGGGCCCCAAGCTGCAGGGGCTGGCGGGAGGTGGGGGCCCGGGCTCAGCACGCGGTGCCCGCAGAGGCCAGCGAGTGGACGTCGTGGTTCAACGTGGACCACCCGGGAGGAGATGGCGACTTCGAGAGCTTGGCCGCCATCCGCTTCTACTACGGCCCCGCGCGCGTGTGCCCGCGGCCGCTGGCGCTGGAGGCGCGCACCACAGACTGGGCGCTACCGGCCTCCGTGGGCGAGCGGGTACATGCCAACCCAGCACGCGGTTTCTGGTGTCTCAATCGGGAGCAGCTGCGAGGCCGCCGCTGCTCCAACTACCATGTGCGCTTCCGCTGCCCACTGGGTAAGGGCGCGGCCAGTGGTCCTGGGCGGGCGGGGACATAGAAAGTGTGACCCTGAGGAGTAAGTCCCAGAGAAAGCAGGGTCTGGATGTCCACCCAGGTGGGGCCGTGCGTGCATGGCTTCGATGAGATACACCTATCACTCTGTGGGCACTGGTTTGAGGGGAGGAGCTGGGCCCAGGTGGTACGTAGTGCTTGCCAGGATCCCATAGGCCCATCCTGAACAGCTCAGTGCTGGGGGATGGCTTGAGCCCCCATCGTGTTCATCGATGGGAAACAGCAGGGCTAACCAGGAACGCACCTGGCAGGGAGCCGGGGTGGGCTCTGGGCAGTACTATCTGCCTGGGGAACCAGACTCGCATAGTCCAGAGAGCCCACTGCGGGGGTGAGCAGCTCCACCTCATCTTCCCCTTGCTCCGCAGAGGCCGCGTGGGGCGCGTGGGGCGCGTGGGGTCTCTGCTCCAAGAGCTGCGGTCCAGGCCGTCGCCTGCGCCGCCGCAGCTGTCAAAGCTCGTCTGGGGATCCGTGTCCTGGGAGCCCCCAGGAGGCGCAGAAGTGCGTGAGGTCCCGGTGCCCAGGTAGGAGGGACAGGGCTTGAAGAGGGGACGGCCAGAGGTGGGGCCTACATAAGGAGGAGCCCAGAGGGCTGGACTAGTTGAAGTGGGGCCCTGAAGGGCAGGGCCTGAGAAGGCCAGGCTAGTAAGTGGAGAGGCCTGGGACACAGGTCGGCCTAGAAGGGTCCGCTACTGGCAACGGCTTTCCTCCTTCGCCCGACTGGGCCGAGACTGCGCACAACCGAACGCGATTTTACTGGGCGTAGAATCCTAGGCCCTGAACTCGCCGCAAAGAGACTATGCAAAGGGTTAGGTGGATGCGGGGCAGGCATGGGCAGACTTGAGGGGTCATTTCCCCTAGTGTACACACAGATAGCCCCGTGTGCACACTGAAGCCAGTGGCAAACTCCGAGCGCACGCGTTCAGCATTCAGTCTCCGCCTGTCCCGCTCGCCCACGCAGACACGCGCTCACACCTTGGCAGACGTGATGCCCAGGCCCTCCCAGGGCCAGCCAGGAGGCCAGCCAGAAGGGGACTGGAAATTCCACTCGGGCCTGGGCTCCACAAACATGGTCTGCAGACAGCGCAGCAGGGCCCTCATAGGGTGAGGGCACGAGGTGGCCAATGGTGGGGACCCCACCCCACCTGGCGCCTCTGCTCTCAAGTTTCCGCTGTAATTTTCCATCTTGTGGAGAAGCCGCAGCATTGAGACAGATGTTGTCCAAAGCGCCCCTCGGCTCCCAGCCCCTGCCTAGGTGCTCCCGAGGATGTCCTCACCATCTTTTATGAATCAGCCTCTTGGGGTCCCTTCCTTGGAGTTTCTTCCCTGCATCTCTGGACCCAGCTTCCTCCCCTTGGTCCAGCTGTGCCCACTCATCCCTGTCTCCAGGCTCACTCCAGCCACACTGAAGCCTGAGGGGAATCGATAAGGGCGGCGGGAGGGGGACGGGACGGTGGGGGTGGGGGGGCGGTGGCTTACATGTTTGTTGAATGACTGAGTTCTCTTGCCCTGGCCACCCCATGTCCCCCCAGGGTGTAGCTCTGACACCTGCGGGTGCCCTGACCACATCCTCTTGGGCTCAGTGGTCACCCCATCTGGGCGACAGCTGGCAGGAGCCAGGGTCTTCCTTGGAGCCCGACCTGGCATAGTAACCACCAGTGACACCCACGGAACCTTCCGGGTGCCTGGAGTCTGCGCTGGCAGCCAGGCCAATGTCAGTGCCCAGATGAATGGCTTCTCTGCTGGTACAGCCCAGGCCCATGCCAACAGCTCCAACTCAGCCGTGGTCACCGTCGTCCTTAAAGAGTTAGGTGAGTGTCCTTGCAGCCAAGAACATGGGAGTGAGTGACAGAGGAGGATGTTCCAGGCCAAGGGGAAAAAAACAAGATGTGACTCAATTGATGACAGTACAGGGTGAGGCGGGCTGTCCCTGAGAGAGTGGGAGGAAAAAGGGGTCTCTGGGGTACAGCAGGGTCATGAACTTGGCCATCTCCTATCCCCTCAGGGAAGCCATACCTGTTAAAGCACCCTGAGTCCCGAGTGCGAGAGGCAGGGCAGAAGGTGACCTTCTGCTGCAAGGCTTCGGGGACCCCCATGCCTAAGAAATATTCCTGGTGAGTGTCTTCACGAACTCAGGGGACGGGGCCAGCTTTGGGTTGGTAGGAGTTCTGTAACCCTGTGGTACTTATAAGGCCTAAGGTGCGGTGGTGAACACATGATCCCAGCGCCGAGGCAGGAGGATTGTTGTGAGCTTGAAGTAGTGTGGGCTACATGGTGGTGTGACCATGTCTCAGAATTAGAAAAACAGAGCAGGCCTGATGGGCCAGCCTGTAGAGGCTGGAGGACCAAGAGTTCAAAGTCAGCCTGCGGTACACAGCGGTGTCTCAACAAAACAAAAACCTCCTAGGAGAGAATGAATGCCCGCCTCAGTTTCTCCTTTGTTCAGAATGCAGAGAGGCCCAGGGAGAAGGCTGAGCTTCAGGAAACCACTCCCTAGCCCTAGTAACAGAGTAGTCAGGCCACCATCCGTAAGATCCCTACAATGCCATCCACCTACTGCCTTCTTCAGGTTCCACAACGGGACCCTGCTGGACCGGCGCCAGCACGGGTCTGGGCCGCATCTGGAGCTCCGGGGGCTTCGCGAGGACCAGGCAGGGGAGTACCACTGCAAGGCCTGGAACGAGGCTGGCGCCGCGCGCTCCCGCGCCGCCCAGCTCACTGTGCTCGGTGAGCGGCCCGGTCTCGCCCCACCTGAGCCCAGCCCACGCCCCCAACCTCAGTCCCCCTCCCTTGACCTGGTTGTGTGGAATTCCCAGCTCCCGGCCAGCCAGCCTGCGACCCCCGACCTCAGGAACACTTGATCAAGCTTCCGGACGACTGTGGCCAGTCCAGCGACAGCCCCGCATACCTAGACGTGGGCCTGTGCGCGGACACGCGCTGCCCGGGCCCCGTGGGCTCCAGCCCTCGCTGTGGGGACGCGGGCTCTCGCTGCTGTTCAGTGGTGCGCCTGGAGAGCAGGGAAATCCGCTGCTCCGGCTACGTGCTCCCGGTGAAGGTGGTGGCCGAGTGTGGCTGTCGCAAGTGCCTGCCCCGTCGGGGGCTGGTGAGGGGCCGCGTGGTGGCTGCGGACTCTGGGGAGCCCCTGCGCTTCGCCAACATCCTGCTGGGCCGCGCTCCCATCGGCTTCACCTCCTACCAGGGCGACTTCACCATCGAGGTGCCGCCGGCCACCGAGCGCCTCGTGGTGACCTTCGTGGACCCGAGTGGCGAGTTCGTGGACAGCGTCCGCGTGCTGCCCTTCGACCCCCGCGGCGCCGGCGTGTACCACGAGGTCCGTGCGCTGCGCAAGGCGGCCGCAGTGTTGCTGGACGCGGAGCGCGGCGGTGCAATCCCTCTGGGCGGCGCGGAGGAGGAGGAGGCGGCGGCACCAGCTCTAGGCGAGCTGGTCTTGCCGCCCGGGACCTTCCGCTACCCCGACGGCCGTCCCTACGCCGGACCAGTAGAGGCGCGTGTCACCTTCGTGGACCCTCGTGACCTGGCGTCGGCGTCCGCGGCGTCCAGCGACCTGCGCTTCCTGGACAGCTCGGGCGAGCTGGCGCCACTGCGCACCTACGGCATGTTCGCGGTGGACCTGCGCGCGCCCGGCTCCGCGGAGCAGCTGCACGCGGCACGCGCGGCCGTGCGCGTGGACGCCGAACACGTGCGCATGCCGGGCCACGCCGAGGCTCTGGCGCTCTGGTCGCTGGAGCCGGAGACCGGCCTGTGGGAGGTGGAGGGGGACGAGCAGGGGGAAGGCGGCTTCCGGCGCGAGGAGGCGGCGGCGCGCGTGCGCAGGGAGGAGCGTGCGTTCCTCGTGGGCGCGCTCACCGTGCGCGAGCGCCGCCTCTTCAACCTGGACGTGCCCGAGCGGCGCCGCTGCTTCGTGAAGGTCCGCGCCTACGGCACCGACCGCTTCGCGCCCGCAGAGCAGGTGCAGGGCGTGGTGGTGACGCTGCTCAACCTGGAGCCCGCGCCCGGCTTCACGGGCAACCCTCGCGCGTGGGGCCGCTTCGACAGCGCAGTCACCGGGCCCAACGGCGCGTGCGTGCCCGCCTTCTGCGATGCCGAGAGGCCCGACGCCTACACGGCTTTGGTGACCGCGACTCTGGGCGGCGAGGAGCTGGAGGCCGCGCCGTCGCGGCCACGCGCGACCGCAGCCACCGTGGGCGTAGCACAGCCCTATTTGGAGCGCCTCGGCTACCAGCGCACAGACCACGACGACCCAGCGCTCAAGCGCACCGGCTTCCGCGTGAACCTTGCGCGCCCACGCGCGGGCCGCGAGTCCGAGGCGCGCGGGCCCGTGTATCCGTGGCGCCGCCTGCGCGACTGTGAGGACGCGCCGGTCACCGACAGCCACTTCCGATTCTCGCGCGTGGAGGCAGACAAGTACGAGTACGACGTGGTGCCGTTCCGTGAGGGGGCACCCGCCTCGTGGACCGGAGACCTGCTGGCCTGGTGGCCCAACCCGCAGGAGTTCCGCGCGTGCTTCCTGAAGGTGCGACTGCTGGGCCCGCAGGAGTACATGGTGCGCTCGCACAACGCGGGCGGCACCCACGCGGCCACGCGCGGCCGCCTCTACGGCCTTCGGGACACCCGCAGCGTGCGCCACCCCGAGCGCCCCGGCGCCTCGGCCGCCTGCGTGGAGTTCAAGTGCGGCGGCATGCTGTTCGATCAGCGCCAGGTGGACAGGACGCTGGTGACTGTGACCCCGCAGGGCAGCTGCCGCCGTGTGGCCGTCAACACGCTCCTGCAGGACTACCTAGCCCGGCACCCGCCGCTCGCTCCCGACGACGACGACCTAACCACCTTCGCCATGCTCGCTCCGCTCGACGCGCTGGGCCACAACTATGGCGTCTATACGGTCACTGACCAGAGCCCACGGCTGGCCAAGGAGATAGCCATCGGCCGCTGCTTCGACGGCTCCTCCGACGGGTTCTCCCGGGAGATGAAGGCGGACGCGGGCACGGCTGTCACCTTCCAGTGCCGTGAGCCCCCTGCCAGGCCCAGTCTCTTCCAGCGGCTGCTGGAGAACCCAGAATCAGCACTGGGTGACATCCGTAGGGAGATGGGTCAGGCCACCCGGGTTGCCCAGACCCAAGCCGGAGATACCGACCCCTTCGGCGTGCGCCCCGGACAGTGACCTGGTCCACGACCTCACTCCTCTGCCTCGCTTTAGACTCCGGTGTCTTCAGAAAGCCTTGCCCCATTTGTTCCCAGGCTTCTGGGTCCCCTTTCCTGCCCAGAATTTGGTCAAGACAAAAACTGGTGAAGTTTTGGGCAGGCAGCTGTGGCTCTGTGGTTGAAGCCAGGGCTGGAGACATGGTTGTTACCTGAGGCCTCACTCCTGCTGAGGCAGGTTCTGGCTCACTGCCATGCCCTGTCCTTGATTTCAGATGCCCTGGGTCGCAGCCTGTTTGTGAGCTCTGTGGGACTCCCTGCCCCAGCTTTGGTTGTGAGGTCATATTTATTGAAATAAAGTTCCAGTGGGTGGGTGTGAGTGAGGGTCCAGGTTGGCCCCATGGAATGTGGGGAAAGGGTGCTTTGGGGTCCCCATGCAGTGGAAGCTAGGGCTGCAGGGGGATGATGCCATGGTGCTTGGGAATGCCCTCGGCTTGGGGGCAAGGTGCTATGGGGCTCAATTAAAAATGCTATATTCCCAACCTGTTGTGTCTTTTGAGAAGGATGAGGCTGAGTGGGGCTGAATGCTGCACACAAGACAGACTGAGAGGGCTGTGATCCCGGCACTGAGCAGCTGAGGCAGTAGGATTCTGATATCCAGCCTGGGCTGCAGAGCCATCACGTCTCAGAAAACCAAAACCCACCAAACAAGGCTTGGAGGCACACAGAATCCTGCGTTTCAGCAGCGCAGGGACTCCCAAGTGGCATGCTACACCTGTGTCAGGCACCTGGCAATGAGCCAAGGCCCTGAGCAGAAAACAATAGCTACATAAAGCTGCTGGCTGGGCCTGGCTAGGGGCCAGGAGCTACAGGACAAGAAGGGCCCTGTTGGGGAATCCCCGGGACAGGTAATAGCCGTACCACCATCACTGCCTTGGACCTCCTCAGCATAGGCCACTGTGCTGGCCTGGGTACCTTCGTGCTGAGAACCAGCTATACCTTGGCCAACTATGCCAGCTAAAGGCACCATTGGTGCCCTCCTGTCCTCAGGGTGATGGGCAGTCAGGGCATGGCAGAATCTGGACCTGCTCAAAACTCCAGTGGGGGACTAGAGAGCTGACTCAGCGGTTAAGAGCAGGGGCCGATCTTCCAGAGATCCAGAGATCCAGCAACCATATGGTGGCTCACAACCATCTCAGAGGGATCTGATGCCCTCTTTTGGCATAAAGGCATATATGCAGATAGAGTACTCATACATAAAATAAATATTAAACAAGAACTCCAGTGGACAAGCAGGCTGACTCCACAGCACAGGTGTGCTGGTCATGCCTCCATTTTCCAGAGAAGCTGATGTCTGAGTCGTGAGTCCCAACAGGAGTGCGGCTTCCCAGAGATCCTTTGTGATCCCTGCAACTCGACCTGGAGACAGTGGGGCCCTGGGAGAAGGATCATTTTGGTTTGAGATCTCACAACTATGTAGTCAAGATGACCTGATGCTCCTGCCTCCATTTCCCAGTACTGGGATGACAGGTGTGTGTGTGCCCAGTTTCTGTAGTAACAGGGATGGAACCCAGGGCTTGGTGTATGCTAGGCAAGCACTCTACCAACTGAGCCATACCCCCAGCCCCAAGAAATAGTTCTATGTCTGCCTAACTTCCTGGAAGCAGGGTCCTGTCAAGGGGTGGAGCTGGGCTCCTCACCTAGGGCCTACATATCCCTCTTTATTACCCACCGTGCAAGTTTGGGCAGCAGGTGTTTAGCTGTGTGAGCCCACGAGGGCTGGGCAGCAGCCAAGCACACAGAGTCCCCTTTAGGGTCAACTCCTGTGGACCCCGGTTCCTCCCCATGTGGCCACCCCACAGATGTTTCCATTTCAGACTCTGCTTAGGCCTGGCCACTCACATGCTCCCCTGTGCGGCAAGCACCTCCTGGCAGGGGTCATTTTCGCCCATGGCAGGAACACCTTCCTGTACCCTGAGGGATGTGGGTTCCAAAGGGCCAGTAAAAAGCTGGCAAATCCAGACCCTGGCCTCTGAGGTGGCCCCAGGACTCCACTGGAACTAGACAGGCAGCTTAGAGCTGTCTCTAAAACCCAGAGCTGTGGTCAGAGCGGCCTGGGGGAGCCCAAGGGTAACCCCCACCGCTGCAGCTCCCCAGCAGCAGGAAGGGAGCCTGCTGCAGTCCAGGCCCCTAATGAGGTGTCCGGCCCTCTTGCCAAATACCTTTCGTTGAGAAAGTGTTGGGGCTTCTTTAGTTGCCAGCTGGGTTTTAGGGGGTGACTGGCCTGGCCCTGGTCTCTTTGTTAGTGTGGGGTGGGGTCAGTGGAAGCCTCTCTCTAGCTGGGCCAAGAGGGTTGTGGACCTCTTCCCCTCTCTGCCTGTTCACTGACAGGACAGCATCCCCCCAATTTCCCCACAAGGAGACTGAGACTCCAAGAGAAGGGGGTGCTGGCCGGTACTGGCAGCCGCTCTGCCTTCCATCTACTGTGGTGCTCAGACCCAGCCTCCCTCTTGGAACCTCAGCCACAGCTTCTGGAAAATCCATCACCCCCTCCACCCCCAGCAAGGCTGCCAGGACGCGCCCCTTAGCGGCGGGGGGGGGGGCGGGTGCAGGGATCAAGGCCAAGACCCTTCAGAGACCTGGGTCCTGCCACCCTGAGGTCAGCTCGGGGCACAGGAGGCCCAATGTCCCGCCCCCGACATTTTAGATTTTATAATTTTAGAACCAGGGGTTCTTAAAATTCCTCACACTGTGGTGTAGAGAAAAATCTTGGACCAGTAAAATACTTAAAACAAGTCTGAAAACAGCAGAATCCAGGAGGAAGAACGGCAAGACAGACGTGCACCGAAGGCCGCGGATGTGGCCCTGGAGACTAGACTTGCTTTAAGGGAGCTTAATGTATACGGAGTGTACTGGGGTCCCAAGACTAGCTTAAAGGGAGAATGACTGGGTCCTCTTTCATAGCTGAAAGCTTCAGCTAGTGTGGACACTAACCTGGGGGACATAGCAACTGACCATTTCTGCTTGTTTTTTAGAGACAGGGCCTTATGTAGATCAGGCTGGCCTCAAATTCACTATGCAGCCAAAGATAGCCTTGAACTTCTGATCTTTCTGCTTCTACCCGGAGCACTGCAGAATAGGTGTGAGCTACCATGCCCAGCTAGGAACTGGGTCTTGAAGGATGCGTAAGGGTTTGGCAGGGAGGTGAGGTAGGAAGGGCATGGCAGGTGGCTGGCACAACGTGCAGTCTGGAGGTAGGGGAGCAGTTTCTAGAACAAGAGACCTCCAGAGGTCAATTTATTCTTTCTTTCTTTCTGTGCATTTTGTACATGTGTGAGCAGGCATGCTTATGTCACAAGAGTATGGAGGTCAGAGGACAACTTTGTGGAGTTGATTTTCTCTTTCCTCCTTCATATGGGTCCCAGGCTTGTGTGTCAAGCACCTTTACCTGCTGAGCCATCTTGCTGGCCCAGTCTAAGTTACACAATTTATCAGGACCCCCCCCCCCCCATATCCCCCATGAGCTCTACTTCACTTTTAGTATATGCTTCTCTGGTGGCACGGGGGTCTGTTCTTCCCACATGGCCCAGCACCCCCTCTCCACAGCTCAGTCCTGGCAGAACATCTCTGGCTCTTCTGTAGGGACCTTGTAGGCCTGGCGTGGCCGCCCACCACTTCCCCACTCTCTGTCTCTCTCATTAGCCACAGGGATGGGTTTGTCCTGGTCTCAGACCCCGAGGGCTGAAGCTGACCTGGCAGGCACTGGCTCCAGTTAGTGGGAGATGCAGGAACACCACTGTGGGATGATGCCTTGGGGTGGGAACAGAGATCAAGCCCAGGCCCCAGATGGGGGCATTAGCAGGTGATCAGGAGGGGACCAGCCTGGGGAGAGGGGACTCCCAGCTGTTGGATGTAGACATGGGGAGACAGACATGGCCTCACCCAGGGCCACTGTCCAGGCCATAGAGCCAATGTGTCAGAGCCAACATGCCTCTGTCTGCCATCAGGCCCGAGGTCAGGCTTTCCTGGCCACGCCCTATCTCTGTCCCTTACAGTCAGATATTCCCTGCCTTACCCCCCAGCACCTCTGGACACCTAACTAGTGTCTATCATCCTAGGGCATCTGCAGATGCACCAGGCAGGGCACTGTTACCTCCAAGGAGCCCCTCAGGTCTCACCACACCCACCTGTGCCTGTGCCCCAGTCACCTCAGCCTAGGATGCTGGGACGAGTGGCCTCAGAGTCTCTCCTATTATGTCCTACACAGTCCAGCTGCCCACAGCTGGGTGCACTGGGCACATCCCACCCTCTGAAGCCCAAGGATGGAGTGGGCTAGGGAACCCCAGGCCTCCAATATCCCAGCTGCTTTTGCAGTAGAGACCAGACTCCCTCCCTGTGCTGACTCAGCCCTGGACCAGCAGCAGCGCCAAACCTCAGCTATGTCCTCAAAGGCTTCCTGGCCCCAGACGGTGCTGGAGCATGGCTGAGCCAGGCTGAGGACCAGCCAGGCAGAGGTGAGGCCACAGATTCCACTCCCTCTTCCTGCGTGGGGCTTTCTGGAGACATGAACCCCCAGAGGGCCAGGCTATCCCAGTCTGTTTCATGAAGTGTATAGGTTAGCCCACTATACACTATCCACTCACACTATAGTGTGAGGAGCCTGTGTGGAACACAGATATACATAGGCATGCACACAGGGCACACCCTACTCCCAAGATGGCTATGTAGAGCTGTGCTTAGATAATGACCCCTAGGAACCCCAGTCACAAAGTCAAGGCAAAACAAAAACTCCTTCTCGTAGGGTCAGGGTCTGGAGGAGAGAGTGTTTTCAATGTGGGCTTTCAAGGGTGAAGGGGTTTTCCAGACTAGACTCAGAAGACTGAGGTCTTGAGTTTGTGAGGGTTTCAGGCACAGGAGTAGGTGAACTCTGATCCATGACTTTGTCCAAGGACCAGCCTCTGCCCCCAGGAGCTTCAAGTCTGGAGCTTGAGGCAAAGCCATGCTCATCAGGAACTGCCTGGGTGCGTGGATGTGACCTTAGTGCTCAAGCCGGCACTCAGCTGGGTTAGACCTTGCCAACCCTTGAACATAAGCTGTTCACTGCCTGCTTGACACCAACTGGGACAGGGTCTTTCATGTGTCTCAGGCTGTCCTGGGACTTGAGAGTCTTCTGCTTCAACATCACCAGTGTGGGATTAAAGGTGTGTGCCCATGTCCTAATGGATTCCTATTCCCAGCTGGGGAGACCGAGGCGGGACAGCTGGGACACAGAAACGAGTCTCACAGAAAGTGGGCCCATCTCACACACCCTCAGCTGTGGCCACCACCCCAACCCAAACTGACTAAGGTTTAAAAGTCCAGCCCAGCACAGTGGCACATGCCTGTCCTTCCAGCACTTGAGAGGTGGAGGCAGAAGGATCAGGAATTCTGTCATCCACGGCTATTATAGTGAGTTCGAGGCCAGGCAGAACTACATAGAGAGACCCTGTCTCAAAACAAAAGCTGTTAGAAAAGGAAATAACAGCTAAGTAGCTTTAACCAGGGCTTCTTGTAGGAGGAGAGCCTGCCTCAGGCTGGGCAGCCAGACCTTCTGGGAGGCCCCGGCCGGCCCCGCTACTGTCTGGCCAGGCTGAACACAAACACGAAGTGGCTAGCCCTACGGAATCTAGGTTGTGGTCAGGCTGTGGCTGAAGAGGCTGTTGGAAAAACACGAGGCCCACGCGGCCAGGCCCAACTTCGTTTCATCCGGCAGGAGCGGCTGCCTGGCGCTGGGCACTGAGGAATGTCGCTGGCAGGCCACCTGCTGCTGGGCGGGGCGGTCACAGCCGGCCTGATACTGGCAACCTGGGTGTCCTGGGATAACAGGCCCAAGCACCCCATGCCCATCCCCGCCCCACCTGCTTGCTACCGAGGAACTCATCCCTTTGCAGCCCAAGTCCTCTTCCCACAGGAAACGCTGAAATGCTGCCCTTGGGTCAGGAAGGGCAGTTCCACCTCCATGCTCCCCTGCCCCCGAACACCTGGGCTCTGCTAGTCTTCAGCCCCTTTGGGCCCAACAGTCATGCTTTACAGTTATCCATCTGTGTGTTGGATGCTAAAGCATTTTCCTGGCTTCCACTCACTGACCTCTCCCAGAAGGCTGCTCCTGTGACCTCCCCACACTACATATAAGGAAACTGAGGCTCAGAGTCTTTAGATTGTTGGAGTCTGGCGACAGGATTTAGTTTTTTTTTTTTTTAGGTTGATGGCTCCCCCTTGTGACTAAAGACATAACTGCAGTCTGAGCCCTGCCAGGTCTCCAATGGCCCCTTTTGCTTTTGGGTGACTGGTTTCTTCTGCCACGGCTCCCACAGTCCATCAGCGGCAGTGTGGGGCTTGAATGCATCCACGATGGGTCATGAAATTCTTTTTTTTTAATCCTTAAGAAATTTTAATGAGTGAATACTCCAAATGTAATCAATAAATACCACAAATGTAATTAATATCATGAATGTAATTAATGTCATGAATGTAATTAATATCTTGAATGTAATTCATGCCACTGAATTGTGAACTTAAAATGATTACAATTGAAAATATGATATTTAAAAAATAAGGTGGAATGTAATCACCATACATTATATGTATGTATGAAATTGAAGACAGAGATGTTCTAAAATAGAAAGTGGAGATGGTGTCATGGGCCTATGAGGATGCTGGTCTAAAGTCCATCAAATTGTGTAAACAAGCAAATTGCATACTATGTGAATTATTTGTCAATAAATGTTTTATAAAACATAAAAAAAGAAAAAAATTTTCTATTCATTTTACACATCAAACAAACATCCCCCTCTCCTCCCTCCTCCCCCCAGCCTCCCCCCCCCAGTCCACCCCCCATTCCCACCTCCTCCCAGGCAAGGTCTCCCATGGGGAGTCAGCAGAGCCTGGTATATTCAGTTGAGTCAGGTACAGGCCCCTCCCCTGCACCAAGGCTGTGTAAGGTGTCCCACCATGGGCACTGGGCTCCAAAAAGCCTGGCGCTCAGGGTCATGAAATTCCTGAGGGTAAAACCTGCCTTCTCCAGTTAGACACAGGCCCTCTCCTACTACTCACTCTTGCTGTCTCGGATTCCCCAGCAGGACTAACCATTGTTAGAAGCCCTTGCCTCTTCAGGCCTCTGCCTAGAATCCACCACTGAGGGCTGGAGGCATAAGTCCTTAGGTAAAAAATTTGCCAAACAGGCCAAAAAACTTGGTGGAGGAAGAGAAGTGGGAACCCCTGAACTTTTGACCCCTCCCCTCAGCCAGTCCTGCTTATTTATTACCCCCCACAAGGAACTGAGGCTGGGAGCACAGGTCAGGGGTTTCACCTGAGGGGATCCTCTGGGGAGGCCTGACCATGCTGGGTGAAGGGAAGGGTGACAGGTCAGCTGTTGTCCTGACTCCATCTACCAGAGGACGCCCTTGTCTATAGGCTAGAGGCCTGTGTGGCTGGAGGTCCCTGCGCTAGTACCCATAAGGAATGCACTTAGTATTTTGTCATGCAGCTCCCTTCTCCCTAGGCCCTCTTCTGAGATATTTCCATACTGTTGGCATCTAATTTGCATGGTCACCCTTATTTGTGTTACATTTGCATCTAATTTGCATGGCTCTTCTTTGCTCTCCCTTCCTTGAGCCAGTTTTCCTGAGGAATTCTATCTCACTCAGTTCTCCACTTAAAGGCTAAGAAAACTTATGACCCCAGCAGGGTTCACAGGGACTGTGGGGGCCTGTCAGCAGCTCTAGGATGATGCTGGCTCTTGCCTGCTTTCTGGGGCAGCACTGTTCTCCACCTATTCATGTGCCTCACCTCACACAGAGAAGCTTCCAGAATCTGAAGCTTTTTCCATGCAGCCTGAGAGTTGGCTGAGAAGGTGCTCAATTCAAGGCTGTGCAGCCAAAGGGTGGGAAAGCTGGTGGTGACCTCTGCCTTTAGCTTCCTTGCACCTCAGCTGGGGGTTTGTCTAGAACGGCATATTACTCAGCTGTGAAAAAGAGAGAGGCTCTGGGAAATAGAAGGATGGCTCAGTAGTTAAGAAAACTGGCTGCAGTCAGGTAGGGCAGTGGTGTACACACCTTTAATCCCAGCACTTGGGGAGGCAGAGGCCAGTGGATCTCTGAGTTTGAGTCTAGCCTGGTCTACAAAGCAAGTTCCAGGACAGCCAGGGCTACACAGAGAAACCCTGTTTGGCATCCACTCCCCCCAAAAAAAATTAAAAAGAGGCTCTGATTCATTCTATAATGCAGCAAAACCTAAAAAATACCAGTGACAGGAGCTGGATACAGAAGGCCACATGGAATGTGTGGCCCTCAGTGACACTCTGCAGCAGGTGAATCCAGATGTGTGGCTGCCAGGGGCTGAGGAAGGGGGTGGGGAGAGGCTGACAGTGGAGACAGCTGCTGCAGTGAATGCGAGTGCTCTGTTACTACAGGTGACAACCCAAAGCCACTCCTCAGTCCTCAGGACCCGCAGAGTATGCGGACACACTTGTGGGCAGGTAGTGGCAGCAGGCAGCATGCCACAGGGTCCTCTCAGGACGTAGACGAAAGGGCACTTGGCCACTGTTGTGATGGTGGCTGACAGTGGAGTCAGGACACAGAGACACTGGTTGGTATGTGGCTCCAGGGGGACAGGCCAGATGAAGACCTGAGAGCAGGCCCCCTTAGCTGCCACTGAGGGGCAAGGGGGGACAAGGCTTCAGGTGGTAGAGGGCATGATGGGAAGGAAGCTCAGCACCTTTTAGCTAAAGCAAGCACTGAACCAGTTCCCAATCAGAGCAGGGGCCATGCCACAGCAGCCACAAGCCGTTGGAGCTGGTGATGGCATCCAGGCTGTCACCTGTCACCTAGACAAGCCCAGATTGAAACCACTGGAAAGCAGACAAGTCAAAAACTTTAATGGGGTGCTCAGACAAAGCCCTAGATGAACAATCCACAGTCAACCAACAAATTGTTGTTTAAAAAAATCACGGCAAGGCAGGTAGGTGAGCAGCCAGGAAACGTCCATCACCACAGCCAGGGCTTCTGAGGTAATTGGCAGGGCAGAGGTCCATTCACCCAAGGCACTCAACCAGGTTCCCAAAACTTAATTAGACACATCTGAGTTGAAGCTGCCAGAGTCTCCGGCAGGTGACGAGGTTGGCTGTGGGGTGGTGGCCCTCTGCCAACTGCTGTGAGCCTGGAAAGACAGTGTGAGAGGAGTGACCACCCAGTCCCTGTGTCCCCAGGGGTTCTCAGAACTTTCTATCAGATTAGTTCCAGAAAGAGCTAGCTGAGCAGTGGGGTGAAGGGGTGGGCACTGAGTCCCTACCCTTCCATGAAATGCCTCTGGAGATGTCAGAACCAGAGTCTAGCCACAGTGGCCCATGGCATAGCCAGGGCTCACAGACAACAAGAGCTCTACCTCACAGGGCGGCCTCCTGTCTGCAGCGTGCACAGACATGGCACACCTTGGAGCTTTTCCGCCCATTGTCTGAGCACAGCTGGACAGGTGTGCCAAGCTCAGGGACACTGTCCTCACACACTGTACGAGGCAGAGCAGGTTTGGCAGAGGCTCTGTGAGTGAGGCCATGGCAGGTGTGTGCCGAAGCACCTGGGTAATGGACAGCAACCATTCTGGCAGAGTGACCTTTAAGAAGAGCCAGGAGGCCGGGTGGTGGTGGTGGCGCACGCCTTTAATCCCAGCACTCGGGAGGCAGAGGCAGATGGATCTCTGTGAGTTTGAGGCCAGCCTGGTCTATAGACAGAGATCCAGAACAGGCACCAAAACTACACAGAGAAACCCTGTCTCAAAAAACAAAACAAAAAAAAACAAAAACAAAAACAACAACAAAAAAGAGCCAGGAGGATGGAAGTGGTGGTTTGGGCCTGGCATGATGGTGCATTTATTTAACCTCAGGCCTCAGGAGGAAGAGGGAGGGGGACCTTTGTGAATTTGAGGCCAGCCTGGTCTATATAGTGAGTTCTAAGACAGCCAGGGCTATGTAGAGACCCTATCTCAAACAAACAAACAAACAAACAAACGGTCTGTTTGAATCATATTTTAGCTGAAAACTAAGGAGGATCAGGTAGGGTGTCTGCAGGGCATGCATTGCCCCAGGTCTGACAGGTGTGCTGGTCCAGGGCAGGGCAGGCTATCGCCTTGCTCCAGTTCCCCCTCACCCTGCTGGTTCTGTCCTGGAGCACCAGGTGTGCAAGAAGCAGGCCCAGACTGCTTGCAGCCCACAGCCTGTGTTAGGCTGGGACTCATGGTGCTGGCGGGCAGGGCCAGAGTGAGTCAGGCCCACTGCTGTCCTGAGCCCCAGGGCTGGTTCTAAGGGAGCTTCTGGGAAGCCCATGGGGCTCATGGGGCCATGGCCTGTGCCTCCATGCCAGGCTCCAATATTTATGCCGTGCCCTCACAGGTCCTTGAGAGGAGGCTTCAGCCAGACCCCCAGGACAGACTGGGGGTCACAGGACTGACAAAGCATCAGGTGACACTGAGAGAGCTCTAGAGGCAGCTTGGCTGTCCAGATCCCAGTTACCACACCCCGGCCTGGCAGATGCTGCCCTTCCGGGGTGAGACCCTCCCTCCCACGTCTCCAGCCCCCAATGATAGATAGGTCTGAATCCAAAGGTTAAATGCTCCCACTTTTCCTCGGGGTCTCCTTCCTGAGAGACCCAGCATCAGGGTTCCTCTACTTCCCCCAAGCTCAGGAGGGGTCCCCTGGTGGCTGCAGCTGACTCACCGGGGTCTGGAGGCATGCTCCCCCAGGTGGGGGCTGGAGGAAGGCCAGGGTCCGCAGGGTGAGAACCATGTCACCTCCACTGGTCAGGGGGAAGGGGCCACAGGAACCTGAGAGAAGTGGGTCGAGTCAGGCTGGCATGGTGGAGTGGGGAGCAGGAATCACAGCAGAAGCTGGGCCAAAAGTCACAGGGATTTCTGGGTGGCAATTGCCCAATCCCTCACCAAAAAGGACTCTGGATGTGACTCCCTAAAGCATCTAGCCACCTGCTCTTCCCGAAGCCCTGTGTGGGTGAGGCTGGCTGGCTACAGGGATCAGGTGGTTTGGGTCACACTTAACCCTCCAGAAAGTTTACAGTTAGGGCGGGCTATGGCCTTGTCACCTGGGCTGGGTGTGGACGGGCAGCTGGTCTGACCCCCTGGGCCCCGGGCCATGGTGGCCGTGGAGGTCTTTCCAGTGTACATGGTGGCCTCTTCTTGAAACTTCCCAGTGTTCTTTTTGTACCGGATTCTTTTGTTGCCAAACCAGTTAGAGACCTGTGGATAGATGCACAGATAATGGATGCTGTCTTGGTGTGGGCTTGCTGAGTGGTGGTGGTGGTGGTGGTGGTGGTGGCACACACCTTTAATCCCAGCACTCAGGAGGCAGAGACAGGCAGATCTCTGTTTGAGGCCAGCCTGTTCTACAGAATGAGTTGCAGGACAGCCAGGGCTGTTACACAGAGAAACCCTGTCTTGAAAAACCAAAACCAAACCAAAGCAAAACAAAACAAACAAACAAGAGGTTGGGGGCTGGCAAGAAGGCTCACTAGGTAAAGGTGCTTGCCACCAAGTCTAGGAACTGAGTTTAAGTCCTAGGAACCACATGGTGGGAAGAAAGAAACAAGTGCTAAAGTTGTCCTGATTTCCACACTCCTGCAGTGACAGGCACCACACACACAAACAGTGACAGGCACCACACACAGTGACAGGCACCACATACACACACACAGTGACAGGCACCACACACACACAGTGACAGGCACCACACACAGTGACAGGCACCACACACACACACACACACACACAGTGACAGGCACCACACACACACAGTGACAGGCACCACACACAGTGACAGGCACCACACACACACACAGTGACAGGCACCACACACACACATACACACAGTGACAGGCACCACACACACACACACACAGTGACAGGCACCACACACACACATACACACAGTGACAGGCACCACACACACACACACAGTGACAGGCACCACACACACACATACACACAGTGACAGGCACCACACACACACATACACACAGTGACAGGCACCACACACACACACACACACACACACACATACACACAGTGACAGGCACCACACACAGTGACAGGCACCACACACACACAGTGACAGGCACCACACACACACAGTGACAGGCATCACACACACACATACACACAGTGACAGGCACCACACACACACACACACACACACACAGTGATAGGCACCACACACACACATACACACAGTGACAGGCACCACACACACACAGTGACAGGCACTACACACAGTGACAGGCACCACACACACACAGTGACAGGCACCACACACACACACACACACACACACACACACACACACACACACACAGTGACAGGCACATGGATTAATGCATGGTGTGTACACACACACAAATAAATAATACATAATTATAAAAAAATCACCACCACCACTACAATGAAAGACACTAAGCTTGATGGTTCACACCTGGTATCCTAGAGTGGGGAGGCTGAAGCAGGAGGATTACTGTGAATTCAAAGCCATCTTGGGCAACATAGTGAGTTCCAGGTCAGGCTGAGCTAGAATGAGATCTGGCTCAAAACCAAAACCTAACCTAACTCAACAAAACCGGAAAAAGGACCCAAATAACTGCAGTTTCCAGAACAGCATGGCTCCCTGATCTGCAAGGAGGGCAGCCATCTTCTTCACAGGCCTGGAGGGTGTGGAAGCCACACTTCACCAGGCACTACTCTTTCTAAGATTATTTCATTTTATTTTGTGTGCATGGGTGCTTTGCCTGTGTGTATGTGTGAATATATACCATGTGCGTGTCTGGTGTCCCTAGATGTGGGAAGAAGGTATTGAATATCTTGGGACTAGAGTTAAAGATGGCTGTGAACTGCCACGTTGGTGCTGAAATGTTACCCAGATCAAGAAGAGCAGCCAGTGCTCTTGAGACTGAGCCCTCCTCCTCCTCCTCCTCCTCCTCCTCCTCCTCCTCCTCCTCCTCCTCCTCCTCCTCCTCTTCTTCTTCTTCTTCTTCTTCTACCCAGGTCTAGAAGAGCAGCCAGTGCTCTTGAGACTGAGCCATCTCTCCAGCTCCACTTCTTCCTCTTCTCCTCCTCCTCCCCCTTCCCCTCCCCTTCCTCCTCCTTCCCTTCATTCCTCCTTCTCTTCTTTTCCAGAAAGGGGCTTTTGGTGTAGCCCTGGCTGTCCCAGAACTCTCTGTGTAGACCAGGCTGGCCTTGAACTCACAGAGATCTGCCTGCCTCTGCCTCCCGAATGCTGGGACTAAAGGGATGTGCCACCGAATTTCCTTTTTGAGATGAGGATCTAGCTGTGTTGCCCAGGACTCCTGGTTCTGGTGACCTTTCTGCACAGCTGGGACACAGTCTACTACTGTCGTAGCTCCAGACAAGAGCAGTTTCAGTGTGGATGAGCCAGGGAGTTCGGACATGCTGAGTGGGAACCGAGGACTTGGTAACTGGTAGGAAGCAACTTTCCACAGGGAGACCTCACCTCACTGCAGGTGGGGCTGTGGCATCAGTTTTAGGGATCCCGGCCTAGAGGCCTGGCTCATTGGGTCCCATTTGGAGCCCCACCCCCACACTAGCTTGGCTCCCTTGTCCCTCTCCCCTTGGGGCTCCCTCAGCCTGAAGTGATCCTGTCTTGAAGACATCCCTGGCATAAGCAGAAGTACCTCCCGCCCTGACAGTGTCTCCTTCCTCTTGATTTCTCCTGAGATGTACCTCATGGCCTACTCACCTGCACCCTAAATTCAGAACCTCACTTCAACTAATGGCAGGCCACTTGAGTGGGTCCTGACCCCTCATGGATGTGACAAGGCGGAGTGGAGCTTCTAGCATACAACTCTGTTGTTGGGGATGGCCTCAGGGCCCAGGAGAGCCCTTGGAATGTGGCAAGACCTTTAAAACTTGTCGACCCTGCTCTCTGGAGGACCTGGCATCAGCAAGGCCAGGGGTAGGGGTATGGGGGAGTAGGGGTGGAGTGAATCTGCCTGTTCCTCACACTGTCTGTGGGGATTTGAATACGAATAGTCTACATACACTCATGTGTTTGAATGCTTGACCCACAGGGAGTGACATTATTAGGAGGTGTGGCCTTGGAGGAAGTGTGTCATTGTGGGTGGCTTTGAGGTCTCAGATGATCAAGTTAGGCCTAGTGTGGCATTCACTTCTGCTGCTGTGGATCAAGATACAGAACTCTTAGCTCCTTCTCCAGCACCATGTCTGCCTGCATGCCGCCATGCTTCTTGCCATGACGAATGAAATGGACTAACTCTCTGAAACTAAGTCAGTCCCAGTGAAATGTTTTTCCTGAGAAGAGTTGCTGCAGTCATGGTGTCTCTTTGCAGCAATAAAAACCTAATTGAGACACTGTCCCTGGTGCCCAAGCAGCAGCCAGGCTTACACTTCATCCAGAGGTGCAGGTCCTTCCCTTAGCTCTGGCCTTGTTCTGAGGGCACCATAGCAGCTCCCTGAAGAACAGGCAGCTGTGCCTGGGTCCCCTGCATGACGCTGGGCTCTGTCACAGAAACACATCTTAAGCAGCCTGGGCTAGGGGCTGACGATGATACCTAAGGGGTTACTCAGCCTTTCCAATGGTGAAGCAAGGAGGAATAGGGCATGCCAGAGGGCTCTGATGACTAATGCTAGAGTGCCAGTGTCCATCCTTCCTGGTGTGACAGAGGCAGAGGAGCTATGCCTGTGTGACCCGAGACCTTGCCAGACCCTGCTCTGCAGTCATACTGTCCACACTGCCTGGTGGAGTGGTCTGGCCTGCCTGCTGCCTGGACTGAGCTTGCCCTCAAGCCTTCAGGAATGTTATCTTGGCACTCTGGCCTTTGCTCGCTCTCTCCTTTGCCTCCAATTCCAAGACAAAGGTGACCAACTGCTAAGTCACAGGGTCAGGAATCTCACTCCAGCACACAACCCAAGGAAACTCATGCCACATATTGCTCCTGCAGCAGCCACACGACCTCACAGAGCCCTGCTGTCACAGCCTTTTAGAGCTCACACCAGCACCGGAGACTCCACAGCTTACCCTAGTGCTCTCACATCCTTCTTCCAGGAGAGGGAGCAGAGTCCCCACCAACGTTCTAATTCACAGTGCATGCTGGGATCTGAGCCGTGCCCGGCTGACACACACGGACAGTGCCACATAGTAAGTTACATTAAGCGACTTCCCAAGGAGTCCTCCCTCCACATTAAGTACCTTCCCCAGGAGTCCTCCCCACACATTAACTTTCCTAGGAGTCCTCCCACACACTAAATGCCTTCCCCAGGAGTCCTCCCCACACATTAAGTGACTTCCCCAGGAGTCCTCCCTCCACATTAAGCAACTTTCCCAGGAGTCCTCCCTTCACATTAAGTAACTTCCCAAGGAGTCCTCCCCCCACATTAAGTACCTTCCCCAGGAGTCCTCCCACACATTGTGACTTCCCCAGGAGTCCTCCCACACATTAAGTAGCTGCAGCAGCAGTCTTTCTCAACCGACTCAACTTCTTCCAGGGCAGGACGGCTCACCTGGGACACCGTGATGCCACCCTTCCTGGCCAGTTCTTCTTTGGTCTCTTCACTGGGGTAAGGGTTGCTCAAATGGGAATAGAAATACTCATTCAGCACTTCAGTGGCCTGCTTGCTGAAATTCCGCCGCTTCCGCCTGCAGACAGAGATCCTCAGTCTGCGATGTTCTCAGGAAAGGCACTCTAGTCACAGCTCTCACACCCATAATCCCCTGGCGGTCTATGTGAGTGTACATGTACACGTGTATGCGTGGGAAGACTAGTGTCCTCTGTCACTCTTGTTTGAGGCAAGGTCTCTGGCTGAACCTGGAGCTCACTGACCTGGCCAGACTGGCTGGTCAGTAGACTCCGGGCATCCGCCTGTCTCCACATTTCTAGTGCCTGGGTTGCAGTAGCTTCTGGCTTTTTTTTAAAAAAAAATTATTTGTGTGTGTGCGTGTGTGTGTCTGTGTGTATGTGTGTGCACACACACAGGTGCACGCATGTCATGCATGTAGGTAGAGGTCAGGGGACAACTTCCTGGCAGTTGGTTCTCTCCATCCATCATGGCTTCTGGTGTGGACAGCCAGACCAACCCAAGGCTTTCTCAGAGGCCCCGGTGTCCTCGTCCAGGAGTGGACTTGGCAAGGCCAGTCTGATGCTGGAGCCGGTGCCTCAGAGGAGTCAAGGCTGTAGCTTCTGGGGACCCAGTCCTCCCCCTGGGCTGTGGTCATCAGGTCCTTAAGCTGCTCTGTCTGAGGCGTTTCATGTTCTCTTTGCCACACTGTCTGATTTAGCTCTCTGCTGACCCTGGCCGTTTCCCCCTGCAATAGTATACAGGATGCTCTACTTCTTAATGAACCAGCTTGGCATAAGTTGTCACTTATGCAAGGCCTCCTGGTCCCAGCTATTGCTTAGTTCTCCTCCTGCAGGTTCGGGTCATTCTGGGTATCAAATTCAGGTCCTGAAAGACTTTTGCACCAAGTTATTTTACCCACTGAGCCATCTTGCTGGCCCATGTCTGGTGTCTGGCTTTTTATGTGGGTGCTGGGTATACAAAACCAGGTTCTTCTGCTCACATGGCAAGCACTTGACTGTCTCTCATTCCTGATCTTCTGCAATTTTTAAAACAGCAGTTAGGAGCCTGAGAGGCGCCCCAGTGGGTAACGAACAAGTATGGGGACCCAAGTCTGAGCTCTCTGAACCCATGTAAAAGGCACGTATGTCAGTGCATGTCTGTGGCTGTAGTGCTCTGTGGCAAGATGGGCAGTACACAGGAGAGCTCTCTGCAGCTGGCGGGCATCCAGCCTGGCATACACAGTGAAAACAAAAGAGACCCTGCCCCAAGCAAGGTGGGAGATGGAGACCAACATCCGAGGCTTTCCTCTGACAGCCACAGTGTGTCATGGCACACACAGACCTGTCATTCACACACAGTTAAAACAAACAGCAGTCAGTACTTTGGGTCCTCTCCTGGAGAAGCTGTGTGAGGCCAAGCCAGAACCTTTGTATGGACTTAAATCCAAGACAGGGCTGGGGTGGGGCTCAGTGGTAGGGAGAATATGTGCTTAGTGCAAAGTTCCCAGTTCAATCTTCAGCAACACAGTACAGGACAGACACCAGAGGAAGCACTAACTCGGCTTCTGTTCCTAAGAGTAAACCCTCGGGGAACCCGGTGGCATGCAGCCCTAACCTGGCATCCAGGAGCCGTGAGCGCAGGGTCATGACAGCCTCACAGGTGCTCTGCTTCAGCTGCCTCTGGATGGCACTGAACTTGCTGTGGATGATGCCCACCATGTGCTCCATCTCCTTGGAGGACACAGGCCTCACCCTACTCTGTTCCCGGAGAAGGTTGGTGACATGCGTAGTGAACTCACGACAGGCCTGGGGTGGGAAAAGATGGGCCAGCCTGTGACTAAGCAGCCAGGTGCAAGGCAGTGGGCTCCACACCTGACCACATCTGCCACCCCCACAGCTCACCCACAGGTCAGCGTCTGAGGAGTGAGGGAAGGGCTTTCAGTGACGCCAGCCACCTCTGCAGCGATGGACTGCAGCAGGCGTCCCTGCTCTGCCACAGAGGAGGGGGCTAGCGTCCACATCTGACTGTGGCCAATGTGCATTCACATGAGAAACTCTGGCGTGCAGAAAGATCACCTGTTCATACTTCTCTAGCTCAGAGTGGTAAATCTGTCGGATCTGGGACAGCTTGGCCCTGTAGTCTGAGTGCTCAATGCTATTGTCATTTGGACAGCCACCTGGTGTCGCTGTGGTGCCTGCCGCTGCTCCTCGTCCTCTCTTCTCTGGCCTGGACACACCCTCAGCCAGCAGCATGTTATCCAGCCTCAGGAGCTGAGCGTCGGGAGGATCCTCTTCCTGATGCCGGATGCTCACGGCTACATGGAAGAGACGGGCAGACTGGGATGTGTTCTCTGCAGAGAACAACAGCCAGGACCAAGTGGCACTGGCACCATGGCTGGGCATCATTTTAAAAGTTTAAGTTATGTCTACATGTGTGTCTATGTGTGGGTATGTGCATGTGTGAGTACAGATGTCCTAAGAGCCCAGGTTGAGGGTAAGCTGTCCAGTGTAGGTGCTGGGAACAAAACTCAGTCCTCTGCAAGAGCAAGAAACACTCTGAACCTCCAAACCGTCTCTGCAGCCCCTTTATTACAACATTGGATCAGAGACACCTAGGAACCCACCCAGACACCGACCCAAATGCCATCTTCAGGAGCACCGTCTTGGCTGTGGAGAGGATGTCAGGACAGTACAGCACATGTGGACAGAACCTGACAGCCACACTGAAGTGCTGGGGAGGGGGTCATGCTGGTGTTAGTGTGGATATAAAGGCAGATGCAGGGCTGGTGAAATGGCTCAGTGGGTAGAGGAGCTTGCTGCCAAGCCTGAAATCAATCCCAGGACCCACACGGTAGAAGGAAAATCAAATCCTGTAACTTGACCTCTGATTTACATGGTAGCTCTCCCAGCCCTCTTCCAAAGTAAATAAACGTGAAAAAAGTATTAAATAGCCTCTCACTGGGATCAGGCATAGTACTGCACTGATGGGTTCTCTAATGTGCCCACGTGTCCATGTCCCTGTGTGTGTGCACATGCATGTGTCCATGCATGCATATGTCCCTGTATGTGTGTGTACATGCATTCATCTGTGTCTATGCATCCATGCATATATCCATGTGCATGAGTGTGTGTGTGTGTGTGTGTGTGTGTGTGTGTGTGTGTGTATGTGTGTATGGAGGGTAGCACTCCTATAAAGCAGAAAAGGAAATGCTTGATCCAGGTGCTAGTGAGCTGGCTCATGCCTGTAATTCATGCATGTAACTCATGCACACACATGGTGCAGATATACATCCAGGCAAATACTAATACACATAAAATAAAAAATAAGCCGGGCGGTGGTGGCGCACATCTTTAATTCCAGCACTTGGGAGGATGAGGCAGGTGGGTCTCTGTGAGTTTGAGGCCAGCCTGGTCTACAGAGTGAGATCTAGGACAGTCAGGTCTACCCTGTCTCAACAAACAAACAAACGTAAATAGGGCTGGAAGACAGCTCAGCTCTTGCAGAGGACCCGGCTTCAGTTCTCAGCATCCACACTACAGCTTGCAACCATTTGTAACTTGTTCCAGGAGATCCAATGCCCTCTTCTGGTCCCTTTGGGCACCAGGCATGCACAAGGTGCACAGACATACAGTAGGCAAATGCCTGTTTCTCAGCTTAGAGACCTGTGTCCTCCTCCTGGGCTCAAGGACAGCTTCTGGCCAGTAGGCTGTGGGAGTCAGGTCAGGATTATGGAGAAGATTCTCTGAGTTGAGCCTTGGCCTTTTCTGGTGGAATAGGACTGAGTCTCCCTTGCTCTACCGCTGTCCTCACACTCAAGTCCTATAGGTAGGACCCACGGTGCTTCAGCTTGCTCTTTCCCTTGCTGTGGAATTATGGCTACTCTGGGGTCATCAGCTCACAGGAGGCTTCAACAACGTGCTTGGCTTGAGTAAGAACCTGTCACTCCACCCTATCCCATCATAACCAAAACTGTGCCCCAGTTCAGCTGTCTGAGCCTGTGGGTGGAAGGCACGCCCAGCTAGAATGTGTGGCCCTGCCTTCAAGCCTGCCACCCCCCATGGCTCCCTCCACGGAAGCCAGAAGTCCAGGATAGAGGGCAGGGTGAAGACAAGGGTTTCAGTGTTCAGGCACTCTGATCTGTCCCCATGGAAACCGGGATCAACCTTTCTGACCGGCTCAGACTGAGACACCTGAAGCACAAGATTGCCCTGCCAACAAGCCCAGGCCTGCACCACTGGTTTCTCCTTCAGCTCATAGAGCAAAAGGAGCTTCAGAAATGATAGCTTGCTGAGACTGCAGTCAGGAAAACAACTTCTTGTTTCTGGGCCTTGGGGATGCATGCAGGCGGTTGAGAGACAGGGTTTCATTTAGCTCAGGCTCACTATGTAGACTAGGTTGACCCTGAACTCCCAATCTGCCTGCCTCTTCTGTTTTGGGATTAATCACATGCCTCCACACTTAGCTATTTTGGCTTTTTGAGATACGGCCTTGGTTTGTAACCCAGAGAACTAACTCTCTCTCTCTTTCTTTGAGACAGGGTCTTTCTATTATGTAGCCCTGGTTGTCCTGGAACTCACTCTGTAGACCAGGCTGGCCTCAAACTCACAGAGATCCACCTGCCTCTGCCTCCCGAGTGCTGGGATTAAAGGCACACCTGGCCAGTCTTGAACTCTTTGTTCTCCTGCCTCATCCTCCCAAATGCAAGAATCAGGCATGAACACATATGACACAAATGTCTCACGGAGTCTAGGTTGGTCTCCTTGAATTTGCTGTGTAGATGACCTTGAACTCTTCTTTGTTGTTGTTGTTGGTGTTTTTTTTTTTTTTTTTTTTTTTTTTTTTTTTTGAGGCATGGTTTTCTCTGTGTTGCCCTGGCTGTCCTGGAACTCACTCTGTAGATCAGGCTAGGCTTGAACTCAAGAGACCCACCTGCCTCTGCCTCCCGAGTGCTAGGATTAAAGGTGTGCATCACCACTGCCCGGCATGGTGCATATCTCTAATCTCAGCACTCGGAAGGGAGAGGCCAATGGATCTCTGAGTTCGAGGCCATCGTGGTCTACAGATGGAGTTTCAGGACAGTCGGGGCTACACAGAGAAACCCTGTCAATCAACCACACAAATAAGCAGCAAGCCCCAGAGGCTACATATCCGAGGACCTGTGGTGACAGGGACAACTTGTGGACAGTGGGCAGCTCACAAACAAAGGGAGCAGAAAGGCATGGGTGGGGGCGGCAGGCCTCAGCAGGCAGTGCTGACACGGGCTGGTTATTAGGTACAAGGTGAAGTGGACCAACAGGACACATTGTGGCCTTGATGGGGGTGGGGAGGTAAGTCCTCTCGGCTCATCTGCATGTTGGGCCTCCATGCAGCAGCGTGCTGAAGCAGTAGTGTCACCAGCAGTGCAGGGAGGAGAGCAGTGCAGAGAGAGCAGTGCAGGGAGAGCAGTGCAGGGAGAGCTGTGCAGGGAGAGCAGTGCAGGGAGAGCTGTGCAGGGAGAGCAGTGCAGGGAGAGCTGTGCAGGGAGAGCAGTGCAGGGAGGAGAGCAGTGCAGGGAGGAGAGCAGTGCAGGGAGAGCTGTGCAGGGAGGAGAGCAGTGCAGGGAGGAGAGCAGTGCAGGGAGAGCTGTGCAGGGAGAGCTGTGCAGGGAGGAGAGCAGTGCAGGGAGGAGAGCTGTGCAGGGAGAGCAGTGCAGGGAGAGCTGTGCATGGAGAGCAGTGCAGGGAGAGCTGTGCAGGGAGAGCAGTGCAGGGAGAGCTGCTGGAAGCAGATCAATAAGAAGCTTGGGTGTTGGGGTCCCTGAGAAAGCCCAACTTCCATGCTCTCATTTTCTGGGACTCCAAGTAGCTGCTCCTCAGAATTTAAATAAGAAACTGATGGGCGGGGCTGAGGAGATGGCATGCCCTGAAAACAATGAGGACATGAGTTTGATTCCCAACAACCATGTCAAAAAGCCAGGTACCATCCCCGCAATCCCAACACTGGAGAGACAGACAGGAAGGGCCTGCTGGCCAGCCAGTCTTGCTCAGTCAGTGAGAGACTGCCTCAAACTATAAAACAGAGTACAGAAGAAGACATGTGACACCAACCTTTGGCTTCCACATGTAAGCACACAGCAGACAGGAAGGAAAGCTTATGTAACATCTGCACTGACAGTGGAGGCTGAGCAGGGCCGTGGGGCGTCCACAAATACTCCTGAGATCTATGTTCTGAGAGTCGCCGGAAACAGTAATGCCCCAACAGCAACGGCGTGTCCAGGGCCCTTAACTATCTCCAGGGGTTCTCTGGACCAAGTGGTACAGCTGGGCTGAGGGGAGAATGTGAGGTGAGAACCTTCTGGCAGTAGGAAGACAACCTTCAGTAGGTCACGGACCAGCTCTAAGGGCTCCCACTACCCACATCAACGTGAGTGACATCCTTGGCTGACCCTGACAAGCAGGACTGAGACACTGAGCTGTCTGGAGGTCACAGAGCAATGAGTCAGAAATCTACTCTCAAATGGCTCTGGAGCAAATGTCCTCGCCTTGCTTCGAAGACAGCTCTTTCAGGTGGGGTTGTGCCAGCACCCAGCCTGTAAGTACAGCTCTAACCCTCAATGAAGAGAGAATACTACAAAAAGCTGGTCACATGCGGAGAACACCAATTGAGGGGTGCCCAGCTCCAGCGGATGCACAATCCCACACGAAGAACAAGGGGCAGACTGTAAGAGCCAGGAGACCAGGACGTCTCTTGTAGAATGTGTCTCCTACAAATGACAGGGAAGCCACACCCATGAAACCTTGACAATATGACTGCTTAAACAGGACGTGAACAAGGACTGCACCAATAGATGTGCTAACACGAGCAGAGAGACCTCACAGCGTCCCAACCCTAGATTAAGAACTACACACAGTTGACTGTTGAGAGAGACAGGGAGGGAGAGAGGTAGACAGACAGACAGATAGATAATCAGTCTTTCCCAGGGATGAGGTCCCTGATTGTTATCCAAGGGCAAGGGGTCAGCCTTGCAAACATCTACACAGAGAAAGCTAAATGACCTCAGCAGGTGGTATCTCTCTCTCCCTCACGTGTGTGTGTGTGTGTGTGTGTGTGTGTGTGTGTGTGTGTGTGTAACAATAATTTAAAAAAGGTCATGAAGTTGAGAGGGGAGAGGGAGGGAGTACACAGGAAGAGTTGAGGAGAGTGAGGGGAAAACGATGTAATAACATTTCAATTTAAAAAATTAAAAATTTGCTGGGCTGTGGTGGTGCACACCTTCAATCCCAACACTCAGGAGGCAGAGGCAGGAGAATATCTACGGGTTTGAGGTCAGCCTGGTCTACAGAGCAAGTTCCAGGACAGCCAGGTCTGTCTTGAAAACAACAACAAAAAACCAAAACAAACAAATCAAAAAAATTAAAAATTTTAATTTACAAACTTATAAAAAGAAATTAAAAGAAACTGAAAAAAATAAATGCAAACCAAAGAAGCTACATTGGCCCTGGGAAGCAGACGAAGTGGCCTTCTGAGTTAGAGGGCGTGAGAAGACATCAGGGCACCGGCTGGTGGGTGTGCTGAGAGCAAGGGATGCCAGCCGGCACCTACCGCAGCTAAGGCACCAGAGTGAGTCAGTCCATGAGTTAATATGGTGTGGAAAATCAACAGACATTAAGACAGAATTGTCACCAGGCGGCGGTGGCGCACACCTTTAATCCCAACACTCGGGGAGGCAGAGCCAGGTGGATCTCTGTGAGTTCGAGGCCAGCCTGGGCTACAGAGCGAGATCCGGGACAGGCACCAAAACTACACAGAGAAACCCTGTCTCAAAAAGACAGAATTGTCTCCCCCTTCTCTCTCTTTTTAAAAAAATATTTATTTATTTATTATGTATACAGAGCTCTATCAGCACGTATGCCTGCAGGTCAGAAGAGGGCACCAGATCTCACTACAGATGATTGTGAGCCACCATGTGGTTGCTGGGAATTGAACTCAGGACCTCTGGAAGAGCTGAGCCATCTCTCCTGTCCTGTCTCCCTCTTCTCTTCTCTTTTCTTCTTTTTATTTTATGGGAGAGGGTCTCAGTATGTAGCCTTAGCTGATCTAGACTCACACTATAGACCAGGCTGGCCTTGAACTCACAGAGATCCACCTGCCTCTGCCTCCCAAGTGCTGAGATTAAAGGCGTGCGCCACCACTGCTTGGCTTGGTCCAGTCTGTTGTGTCTGAGCACAAAATTCCCAGCTGGTAGTGCTGATTTGGGAGGTGGGAGACATGAGGAAGTATAACCAGCTGCTTCACGTTCCCTCTCTACAGCCCAGAGTTGCTGCTGCCACCACCAAGCTTTCCTGCCATGACAGACCATGTCCCTTAACCCAGGGGCCACAGCAAACCCTTCCTCTTCACGTTGCTTTAGCAGGCGTTTCTGTCACAGCAGCAAGAGAATGAACTAAACCAGCACAGCATGCGTGAGGGCCTGGGTCCCTTCTAGCACTGTTGAAAACAAGACAAAACCAAGAAGACCAGGGACTCCGGACAGTCGACTGTGCACCCCTGGGTCACGGCACTGTTCCCAAAGGCTAAGAAGGACACACATGCATCTGTCAGAGGAACAGATACACAAAATGTGCTACACACACACAATGGAGCATGGAGCTGTATCTCAGTCAGTGGAGCACTGGGGATGTAAAGGCAGGAAGATCAGAAGTTCAAGGCCAGCCTCGCCTACATAGTTTGAGACTAGCCTGGGATAAGAGACTCTGTCTCAAATAAAACAAGAAAGAAAAAGCACACAGCAGAACACCATTCAGCTTCTCGCTCAATAAATATGAAATTAGGGCATAAGCTACAATAGATACACTTGAAGCTTCCCCTCCATGAAACAGACAGATGCAAAAGTCCCAGAAGTACACAGTCCCGTGCAGGAAGTGCCTGGAGCCATCAGACTGATGGAAGCAGATAGCTCAGTACTCACAAGATTGAGGCAGGAGGATCAAGATTTGAGGTTTGTGTTGGAGAGATGGCCCAGTGGTTAAGAGCACTGACTGTTTTTCCAGAGAATCCTGGTTCAATTCCCAGCACCCACATGGCAGCTCACAACTGTCTGTAACTATAAGATCTGACACCCTCACACAGACATACATGAAGAAACACCAATGCACATAAAATAAAAATAAATTATTTTTAAAAAGTTTGAGGTTCTGGTTTTTGAGACAGGGTCTCACTCTGTAGCTTTGGAAGTCCAGAAACTCACTATGTATACCAGGCTGGCCTTGAACTCAAGAGCTATGCCTGCCTCTCCTGAGTGCTGGAATTAAAGGTGTGAGTCACCATGCCTAGCTTTACAAGGTCTTTCCTTACAAGGTCTTGTAAGGAAGGCCAGGTTCACCTTGAGTTTGAAATCTTCTGCCTCAGCTTCCTGAATTGACGATAGGACTGTGCTGCGTGTGTGTGTGTGTGTGTGTGTGTGTGTGTGTGTGTGTGTGTGCGCGCAGTGGCTATGGGAGTACAATGTGTGTAGATACACCTTCGAGTGTGTGCGTGTAGTGGCTGTGGGTGTACAATGTGTGCAGACACACCTTCCTGTGTGTGTAGGTCCATGGATGGCATCAATGCTGTCCTTGATTTACATGTGTACTGGTGTTTTACCTGCATGCGTGCGTGTCTGTGCACACGAGTCTGCCTGCTTACAAGGTGAGAAGGCGGCAGCTTCATATCCCTGGAACTGGAGTTACAGATGGCTGTGAACCACCACATGGGGACTGGGAATTGAACCCAGGTCCTCTGTAACCACTGAGCCATCTCTGCAGCCCATCCCCTTACATACTGGGCCATCTCTCCAGCCCCTCTTCCTTACACAGAGTTAAGGCCTCTCACTTGAACCCAGAACTCACTGATCTGACTAGTCTGGACAGGCAGCTTGACCCTGGACCCTATCTTCTCCATTCACAAAGGTCTGGGCATCTCCACTCCAGTCCTCACGCTTGCAGGATGAGTGACTTAAGCACTCCTCTCTTCCTTTCTCTTTTGAGACAGGATCTCATGGTTTCTAGACTGGCCTAGACTTTGAGCTGTAAACTCTGCTCTCCCTGTCTCCTCTCAGGTGCTGAGATTCCTCCCTTCCCATTATTGTTAATTTTTAAATTTAATTTTTTAACTATACTCCTTTATTTGTAAGATGGGGGCATGTGCCACAACACATACGGAGATCAGAGTCAATTCTCTTCTTCCACCATGTGGGTCCTGGGGACAGAACTCAGGTCAGTCACAGGGAGTGGCAAGTGCCTTTATCTACTGAGCTTGGGCTAGCCCATGCCACCCCTTTCTTTTTTTAATAACATAACTCTTTATTGATTCTTTGGGAATTTCACATCATGCACCCCAATCTTGCTCACCTTCCAGTCCCTCCATCCTCCCTTCTCCCCTGCAGCATCCTCCCCTAAAGAAGCTCCCACCAAATCAACTATCCACAAAACAAAACAAACAAAAAACCACCCTGATTCTCCGTCTTTCCAACACCTCTTCATTCATCCTGGTGGCATTGGGAGCTGCAAGGTGTATCACGCAGTCTACCCTTTTGTCCAATCAGCTCCACCCACAAAACGTTCATTGCAGAGAGGCGTTCATCTGGTTCAAGGCCTCTGGCACACCATCATCACTGGACCCTCACCGAAACTCCTCTCGGATATCCTGTAGTTACGGTTCTGAGGGACCAGTTCCTTCACGAACTCCACAGGTCACAGATGATAGAGTGGCCCAACCCAAGGCCCAGTATGTAGGTCTAGGTGGTAGCTGGGGTCCGTCTGGGCCATTGGGACCATCCCTCTCAGGTGAGAGGCACAACCAGCTCTCCCACGTCCATGGTGAGGGGTGGGGCCATCTCTCCAGAGTTCGGGGGTGGAGGGGCAGTTCTCCTGCTGCAGTGACCAGTGAGGGGCAGGACCAGCTCTTCCAAGGCTAATAAAGGGTGGGGCTGGCTCAGCATGGCCCTTGGATTTCAACATGCATGGTTCCTATGGCCCCCTGTGGCAACCGGGCCATGGACATCATCACAGGCCCTCAACAGAAGGACCGTGGACCCAGACATGACCCTCGTGGCAGCAAAGGCTATCCAGATCAGGATGGCCCAGTGGCAGCAAGGTCTTAGACACCAACATGGTCTTGGGTGGCTGTCTAGATCCTGGCATCTGCACAGCCTTTGGTGGCAACAGGAGAAACAGACATCAACTCAGTCCCTGGCTGCTGCTGGGCCACAGACCCAGACATGGACCTATGCAGCAGCCTGGGCCTGGACAATACCATGGTCCCATGTACTACCCCCTTCTTTTTTAATGTTTTTTTTTTAAAGTTTTTATTTTTATGTGTGTTAGTGTTTTGTCTGCATGTATGTCTGTGTGAGGATGTCAGATCCCCTGGAATTAGAGTTACAGACAGTTGTGAGCTGTCATGTGGGTGCTGGGAATTGAACCCTGATCCTCTGGGAAAGCAGTCAGTGCTCTTAACCATTGAGCCATCTCTCTAGGTCCCCACCTCCTTCTTAAACACAAGTATTTGCAGAGGCAGAAGACTTCCACGGGGATAACCTTGGACACTTGGACTAGAATAAAATTCTGCTGTTTGAATTTTGAAAGATGGCAGAACAGTGGGTTGTGAGGGGCTGACAGGTGCAGCGCATGAGGTGGGAGCTGGGCAGTCTTCGAATTGCCTACCTGTGTTTCCCTTGATCTCACAGAGCACGCTGAAGAGAGCAGACTTCATCCGATGGCAGTTCAGGGCATGCTTTCTGAAAGAGGCAGCAGAGGCGTGGTGAGAAAGTTAGCTCATGGGGAACAGGGGCCTCCTTCCCAAGAAACCAGGCCCAGCCAGCCAATGTGATGACACTGGTCACACCCTGGAAAGACAGGGCGAAGTAGGCCACATAACTTTGATTCATGATCAAAACAGGAGTGTGCAATCGGTGATGGTGAACTTTGACTATCAATTTGACTACATCAAAAATGTTCAGAGCTGGGCATGATTGTATGAGCCTTTAATCCCAGCATTCTGGTGCTGCAGGCCGCAGGAATATAGTATAAGAACTCAGCCGGTTATGGCAAAGTCACTACCTGGAGGAATCAGGGAATTCCTCCAGAGGAAGCCAAATCCCAAGGAGTTTTTGGTGTTACTTGGCTTGTTATATATCAGCTGTCTTCTGTTATGAAAATCATGTGTGCCTTCATAGTTTTCCCAATTGACTGTTCCCTAAGAAGGGCTGACAGTGTGGACTGATCACTCTCTGGACATACACATTCCAGGTACTTGGAGAACAGCCTCAGGAAAGGCTTTCTCTGGAATCAGATATCTCCCTTGGCCACTTTCAAGGACTAGCAGTAATAACAGTCCACACGCAAGTCTCCTGATTTAAGGCAAATTCCACAAGGAGACACCACCTAGGTCAGGTGGACGTTAAGTAATAGCTTTACACAATTCAGCTCAGACCCTCCTTTCTTACAGCCTTACTAACTTTATAGACTGCTAACTCCTTACCTAACCACTTCTAGGAATATTTAGATAACCTTCTGCGCTGACAGCTATGCTCAGCCAGAACCCCAGTTCAAGCCTCCCTGTAATTATCATTATTGGCAGCATCCGGCCAGGTCCATCACCGGATGGAGGAAAGTACCTTATCAGAGATACCTCTGTACTCTCTAAGAACAGACTTAATCCAAGCTACCTGTTTGAGAAGGCCTGGCGGATGTGCCAATTAAGCCTTACTTCCTCCTTTCCCAAACCTTACCTCCAGTTCCAGATCTCCCTTTAACTATTACCAGAGGCATCTAGCTGTATGCAGTTTGCCTAGCAACCGAGCACACTTTCCCCCACCCTGCAGAAAAATGGGAGATAGCTTGGACAGATAGGAGCCACAGGAAAAAAAGAAGACAGTTTTATTTTCTCCCATTGACCTGGCAACCTATAGATTCTTTTTTTTGTGTGTGTGTGTGTGTTTTTTTGTTTTGTTTTGTTTTGTTTTTCGAGACAGGGTTTCTCTGTGTAGCTTTGCGCCTTTCCTGGAACTCGCTTTGGAGACCAGGCTGACCTCGAACTCACAAAGATCCGCCTGCCTCTGCCTCCCGAGTGCTGGGATTAAAGGCGTGCGCCACCACCGCCCGGCAACTTATAGATTCTTAACATTTTCTACTAATCACGTTTAAGACTTTAGTTGAGCACATAAGATTCCCTCTTCTTAGATATTACCCGAATTTAGCCTTTAGTTAATTCATTTCCCCATTGGTCACTTCCCTTTGGGGTTGCAAATGATAATTAATGGTTATTGGCTCCCTATGTGATTCTTATCACCCCTCTGTTTGAGCCTGGAAGCCTGGCTTTATATACCAGGACTTCCAGGGCACCGGGGGGGGGGGGGGGGGGGGGGGGGGGACGGAGAAGAGAAAAGAGAGTGGAAGAACTAGACGGGTAAGAACTTGAGAGGAACAAACTGAGATGGGGAAGAACTAGATTGAAGGGCTAGAAGAGAGTACCAGAGGAACGAGATGGAAGATGAGGAAGAGCCAGATGAGGAAGAACTAGATGGGGAAGAACAAGTTGAGGAAGAACGAGATGAGGAGCGAGAAGGAGATGGGAGAAAAGATGATATGGGAAGGAACAAGATGGATGAGAACCTAGAAGGGGCAGAACTAGATGAAGGAATTAAGATAGAACCTAGAGGGGACCGCAGACAAGTGTAGAGAGAAATCAGGCTAGAAATGAGCTAAATACGAGAGCAGAATATAAGCTTGTAACTGACTCAGAAGAATAAAGTGTATGGACTAAGGAGTTTCATGTACGTAGATTCATTTCTTCTCATCAAAGATTACTTATCAGCTGGTTGTAGATTCTTCCCGGACCCTGGGAGGGGACTATCGAGGGGTTGGACCCCCATAGTCCCCGATATTCTGGTTTTGTTTGTTTTTTGTTTTTTGAGACAGGGTTTCTCTGTGTAGTTTTGCGCCTTTCCCGGAGGCTGGCCTCAAACTCACAGAGATCCGCCTGCCTCTGCCTCCTGAGTGCTGGGATTAAAGGTGTGTACCACCACGGCCGGCAATCCCAGCATTCTGGAGGCAAAGCCTGGTGGATCTCCTAGTTCACAGCCTGCTTAGCCCTGCATAGGGAGTTCCAAGCTAGCCAGGTCTACAACAACAACAGAAATGTTAGGAGTGGTTTTCTGTGAGTTTAAGGCCAGCACAGTTGACAGATGAGTTCAAGCGAGCCAGGGCTGCATAGTGAGACTTTATTCCAACAAAACTGGGAAGAAATGCCATGGTGCACACCTGTCATCCCAGGACCCAGGAGTTCAAAGCCAGTCTCTGCTATATATATATATATATATATATATATATATATATATAAAAATATGAGGTTTGAGTTTGAGCTAGGCCTGGGATCCATGAGGTCCTGCCCCAAAGTAAAGACTCCACAGAAAACAGGACAGCAGCGATGTCTCGGCAGGTAAAGGCCATTGTTGTACAACCTGACAACCTCAGGGCAACCCCTAGAAACCATGCTGAAAGGAGAGAACTGATTCCTGCAAGTTGTCTTCTGTCATCTACACTGGCAACTGGCATGTCCACTCTTGTGCTTACACACAGAGAGAATAATAAAATGAACAAACACACACACAAATACACACACACACACACACACACACAAGGGGATGCTGAGAAGGCTCACTGGGTAAGAGTACCCACATGACAGCAGAAGTGGCTATCCTAAGTTCGCCTCCACAGGAGCACTCACCCATCCACACAAAGTAAATGTCCTTTAAAAGTGCATCTTAAAGACCACAGAAAGGAAACAAAGAACAAAAACAAGAGAAAAAAAGAAAATACCCAGGGGATTAGAGAAGCAGGCTAGGTGTGCCCGTGATGGCATTTCCAGAGGTGACATGATCACGCAGCCTCTGGTGGGAACCACACAGGACATCGACAGAGGTGTGAATTGCTGGAGGAGGAAGTCCTGGGACGGGAGGTCCCTGGTGCGAAGTGCCAACCTGATACTTTGCTTCCAGCCCCGTTTCCAGGACCACCATGCCCTGTCATGTCCCCTCTGTCATGGTAGTAGACACTTCTGCGCCAAGTACATCATCTCTCCCTTAGGTTGCTTACAGCAGGCATTTCTTCGGAGCCTTGAGAAAACTAACCAATACACCTGGGCCACCAGATCTGAGGGCTTGGCCTCCATGCCTCACACCAACCAAGGAGGCAGAGATGTGGCTCAGTGGGAGTGTCTGTCCAGCACGCTCCAGGCCTTGGGTCCTATCCCCAGCAAACAAACTAACAAATTAACCAAACCAATTTCAATTTTGGATGGCAAACAATAAAAATGTAATTTGGTTTTCTAAAAGGCTACACAGGCTTTTCCCTTCTCATCATTATTTTTTCTTTTTAATTTATGTGTGTGGTGTTTTGCCTGCATGTATGCCTGTGTACTATGTGTATGCCTAGTGCCTATGGAGACCAGAGGGTATTGGATCCCCTGAAACTGGATTAGAGATGGTTGTGAGATACCACGTGGGTGCTGGGAATCGAATCTGAGTCCTCTAGAAGAGTGGCCACTGTTCTTACTCACTGAACAATCTTTCCAGCCCTGCATCAGCACTCTTAAATAACATATAGTATAATAAATAGTATATTTATTACTATTACTATAAATAGTAAATGGGATAATAACTATTTACAGAGCAGGGGAGATGGGTCAGTGGGTAAAGGCACTTGCCATCAAGCTTAATGACCTGAGTTCCATCCCCAGGACTACAGGTGGAAGGAGAGAACTGACTCCTGGAAGCTCTTCTCTGACCTCTACACACAAATAAATAAGTAGAGGGAATTTTAAAATTAACAAAAACTACTTACAAAATACCTGCCCAGCTTCAGGTGTCGTGACTCATACAGCACCCTCCAGGACATGCAGGCTCCACACAGATGTTCCAGAGCTCATAAGGAACCTAGTACCTGTGCCTTTTACCTCTGCTACATTGGGGCAGTCAGTCCTGGAACCCGTTCTGGTTGGATACTGAGGGACGCTTTACAAATATTCAAAACATTTTCCTTTATACATGGAAACTTGCATATTGCCAACAGCTCATTAAGAAGACTAACTTCAGAGCTGGAGAGTTGGTTCAGTAATTAAAAGCACTGGCTGCTCTTTCAGAGGACCTGGGTTCAATTCCCAGCATGGACATGGCAGCTCACAACTGTCTGTAACTCCATTCCCAGGGGACCTGGCATCCTCATGCAGACATGCAGGCAATATACCACATAAAAATAAATTTCTTAAAAAATGAAAATACCAACGTCAGAGCTGGGGAGTTGGTTGCTCAGTGGTTAAGAGCACTTATTCTTGCAAAAGACTTGGGTCCAATTCTCAACATCCACATGGAGGTTCACCACCTCCTCAGGCACCAGACATTCATGTGGTGCAAGACATTCATACACACAAAATTATAAAACAGATCTAAAAATTTATTTAAAAAGGAAAATAGAACACCAAATTCAAGGTCAGAAGATCTGTAAGCTACACTCACCCGCCTCTGCCTAGTGGTCTGCCCAGGGCACAGGCATGACCAGGAACCACACTTCCGCAATGTCTCAGAGGGTGGTCAGCACCTGCCATGCGCTGCACATCTTTCTATGCTCACACGGGGCTTCCGTCAGGTCCTCAGGTTTGCACCACAGGCATTCTCACCCACCGAGCATCTCCCCAAGCCCTAACTGGCTCTTCTGAAGTGTCCACTTCTATGGTTTGTTGTGCATTCATTGTGCAATGATGGCCATTAACTCCACATCACAGTCATTCGCCCAAGACAGCTTGTGCTCACTGGCTGCTGGTCCATGCTCTCCCTGCATCAGAAACCATCAATCTGTCTGTCTCTACATGCTTCTTTTGAACTTTTTGCACAGGTGGAATCATACAACACATGGCCTTCTGGGATATGGCATGGATAAGTACTTTACTCCTTGTCCTGGATGACTAGTACTTTATTCTATGGGCAGAGGACAGTTTGCTCACCAGTAACACATTCCCACACCCATTTTGAGAAACTGCTTCTCTAACTCTTGTGTATGTGAGTGTGTGTGAGTGTGTGAGTGTGTGTGTGTGTGTGTGTGTGTATGAGAGAAATCCTCACCTACTGAGGGAAGTGGCCGTCAAGCCTTAGTGACCCCCTTTTTTCAGCCCCCCAGAGTTAGAATTACTAATACATTTGAGGCCACATTTGGCTTGTTACAATGGTGCTGAGATCTGAACTCAGGTCCTTGCTCATGGTTGCTCACTGAGTTTTCTTTTTTCTTTTTTTTTCTTTCTTTCTTTTTCTTGGTATTTTTCAGACAGCGTTTCTTTGCATATCCCTGGCTGTTCTGGAATTCACTTTGTAGACCAGGCTGAGCCTTGAACTCACAGAGTCCCAACTGCTTCTACCTCTCAAATGCTAAGATTAAAGGCGTGTGTCACCAAGCCTGGCTTAACTTCACTCTTTTTTTGTTTTGTTGTTGTTGTTTTGTTTTGTTTTTTGAGATGGTTTCTCTGTGTAGTTTTGGTACCTGTCTTGGATCTATCTCACTCTATAGACCAGGCTGGCCTTGAACTCACAGAGATCCACCTGGCTCTGCCTCCCAAGTGCTGAGATTAAAGGCATGTGCCACCACCGCCTGGCTTTAACTTCACTTTTTAAATTGTGTTTTTTTAAATGTGTGTGAGCATTTTGTCTGTCTGTATGCCTGTGCATCATATCTGTGCAGAGCCCATGGAGGCCAAAAGAGGGCTTAAAGCCCTTGTCCCAGTCTTGTCCATTTTTCAGTTGGAGTTGAGAAGGCCAGGCAAGTATCATGACAGCCTGCCCTTATAACTCAGTTAAGAACTAGGCCTCAGTCCCTGCTTCTTGGAACCAAACAGGCAGTTTCTGAGGAAGAGCCATGAACAAAGGACATTCAATCTTCAACACCCCTGATAGCAAGGACAAGGAGGCCTGGTACATATAGTACCAGGCCTGAGCCATCCTCCACAGCAGCTCAAGGACAAAGCCTGGGACTTGTCCAGGCCTGCCCCAAAATGGAAAAGCTGTAGCCTTAACCAGCCCCTGACTAGCCCTAGCCAATTAGAAGGTACTAATATGATTGCCACTTGCTAAAGCCAATCATATCTGAGATGACCTAACTCCCCTTAGCTATGTGCCTGCAAGCCTTTGTGTGGGATGGATGGCCCTAGCATGCTGGAATCTTTCTCAAGACAATAAATGCTCTTGTTGATTGCATATGTGGATGATGGTTTTTTGTGAGACTTCTCCAGGACCCTAACAGGGTGATATCTCCCTGGTGAGTTGAAAGAAAATTGGGCAGGACTGTCTATTGGCTTCAGCTTGTCAGTTATGTGGCTTTTTACTTTCTGGACAGGGTTTTGTTTGTTTATTTATTTAAATTTTATTATTTTGTATGTATGGGTGTTTGGCCTGCATGTATATCTATACATCATGCATGTGCCTGGTACCTGTGGGAGGTGTTTGTTGGATGTCCTAGGACTAGAGTTAGATAGTTGTAAGCTGTCAAGTGGGTGCTAGGAACTGAACCTGGGTCCTTTGGAAGAGGAGCCAGTGCTCTTAACACTGAGCCATCTCTTCAGCCCCTACTTATTTTTAATTTTATCATGATTATATGTGTTTGTGTATGAGAAAGTGCAGTTACATGTGTGGAGGTCAGAGGACAGTTTTAGGGAGTCTATTTTAACTATTTTTAGATATCATTTGGCTGCTCTAACTCCCAGTCCTACAACTCAGCCTTCTGGTGCTGGGATCACAGGACATACATACATACTAAATGGATCCAGAGTTTTCCATTTAGATGAAATCTAACTGACCTATTTTTGTTTTTCGATTGGGATTTAAGTATTATTTCTTTTTCTTTTCTTTTTTTTTTTTTTTTTCTTCTGATGTCCTGGAATTCACTGTATAGACCAGGCTGGCCTTGAACTCAGAGATCTTCCTGCCTCTGCCTCCCGAGTGCTAAGATTAAAGATGTATGCCACCATGGCCCAGCTAAGTTTCATTTCTAATAAATCATTGCTTAATTCCAGGTTAACATTTTCTTCAAAGTGTTTTATAAGTTAGCTAGGTGTGGTGGCTCACTCCTGTAATTCTGGCACTCAGGTGGCAAACAGGTCACTGTCACGGTCAGGAGAGCCTGAGCTAAGATGTCTCAAAAACCCAGCACAGCTGAGTTCTACAGGTTAGCTCTTATTTTAGACGCCTGATCTGTGTGTGCTTGTGTTGCTGGCAACTGAAGCCAGACTCTCCAGCATGCTATGCCAGTGCTCTACCATGGAGCCTCATCCCCAGCCCGTTGTCCACGTTGACCGATATGACAACACCAGAACCTAGCGATTCCACACCTGCAAAACCTGAACATACCAAGGCAGAAGAAACAGAAGAAATCAATCCTAAAAATGACTTTAGGAAGTTGATAGAGGCCCTTAAAGAAGAAATTAAAAATTCCCTTAAAGAGGAAATGAAAAATTCCCTTAAAGAGGAAATGAAAAATTCCCTTAAAGAAATGGAAGAAAAAACAAACAAAAAATTGGAAGAAATCAAAGAAAGTCAAGACAAAGTAATTAAACAGATGAAGGAAACAATGCAAGATTTGAAAATTGAAATTGAGACAATAAAGAAAACACAAACTGAGGGAATGCTGGAAATAGAAATCCTGACTAAACGAACAGGAACTACAGAAACAAGCATAACCAACCGAATGCAAGAGATGGAACAGAGAATCTCTGACACTGAAGACACAATAGAGAAAATAGATTCGTCAGTCAAAGAAAACACTAAAGACAAAAAAGTCGTAACAAAAAATGTCCAAGAAATTTGGGACACCATGAAAAGACCAAAGCTAAGAATAATAGGGATAGATGAAGGAGAAGAGTACCAACTCAAAGGCACAGAAAATATATTCAACAAAATCATAGAAGAAAACTTTCCTAACCTAAAGAAAGAAATACCTATGAAGAGATAAGAAGCTTACAGAACACCAAATAGGCTGGATCCAAAAAAAAAAAAGTCCCCTCACCACATAATAATCAAAACACTAAACATACAGAATAAAGAAAAAATATTAAGAGCTGCAAAGGAAAAAGACCAAGTAACATATAAAGGCAGACCCATCAGAATAACACCAGACTTCTCAATAGAGACTATGAAAGCTGGAAGGTCCTGGACAGATGTTATGCAGACACTAAGAGACCACGGATGCCAATCCAGACTATTATACCCAGCAAACCCCTTAATCACCATAGACGGAATAAACAAAATATTCTATGATAAAACCAGATTTAAACAATACCTATCCACAAATCCAGCCCTACAGAAAGCACTAGAAGGAAAAATCCAACCTAAAGAAGCTAAACACACCCATGAAAACTCAGGCAATAGATAATCCCACACCAACAAATACCAAAGAAGGAAAATGCAACACTACCACACAAAAAAAAAATAACAGGAGTTAACAATCACTGGTCATTAATATCCATCAATATCAATGGTCTCAACTCACCTATAAAAAGACACAGACTAACAGAATGGATAAGAAAACAGGATCCATCCTTCTGCTGCATACAAGAAACACACCTTAACTTCAAAGACAGACACTACCTCAGAGTAAAGGGCTGGGAAAAGGCTTTCCAAGCAAATGGACCTAAGAAGCAAGCTGATGTAGCTATCCTAATATCTAATAAAATAGACTTCAAACTGAAATCAACTGAAAGAGATCAGGACGGACATTACATATTTATCACAGGAAAAATGCACCAAGATGAAGTCTCGATTCTGAACATTTATGCCCCCAAAACAAGGGCACATTCATAAAAGAAACATTACTAAAGCTTAAATCCCACATCAAACCCTACACATTAGTAGTGGGAGATACATCCCACTCTCACCAATGGACAGATCTGCCAGACAGAAACTTAACAAAGAAATAAAGGACCTAACTGATGTTATGACTCAAATGGACTTAATCGATATCTACAGAACATTCCATTCTAACACAAAAGAATATACCTTCTTCTCAGCACCCCATGGAACCTTCTCCAAAATCGACCACATGCTTGGTCACAAAGCAAATCTCAACAGATACAAAAACATTGGAATAACCTCCTCTATCTTATCGGACCACCATGCCTTAAAGTTAGATTTCAACAACAACAAAAATTATAGAAAGCCTACTGAATAACGCCCACCTGAAACAACAATGGGTCAAGGAAGAAATAAAGAAATTAAAGATTTCCTAGAATTCAATGAAAATGAAAGTACAACATACCCAAACTTATGGGACACTGTGAAAGCAGTGCTAAGAGGAAAATTCATAGCTCTAAATGCCCACATAAAGAAATTGGAGAAATCTCACACTAGTGACTTAACAGCACACCTAAAAGCTATAGAACAAAAAGAAACAAACTCACCCAGGAGAAATAGACGCCAGGAAATAATCAAATTGAGGGCTGATATCAATGAAATAGAAACCAAGAGAACAATACAAAGAATCAATGAAACAAAGAGTTGCTTCTTTGAAAAAAATCAACAAGATAGACAAACCCCTAGCCAAATTAACCAAAAGGCAGAGAGAGAGAGCATCCAAATTAACAAAATCAGAAATGAAAATGGAGACATAACAACAGACAACGAGGAAATCCAGAGAATCATCAGGTCATACTTCAAAAACCTGTACTCCACAAAATTGGAAAATCTGGAAGAAATGGACAATTTTCTGGATAGATACCACATACCAAAGTTAAATCAAGACCAGATAAACTATTTAAATAGACCAATAACCCTTAAAGAAATAGAAATGGTCATTAAAAGTCTCCCAACCAAAATAAGCCCAGGACCAGATGGTTTCAGTGCAGAATTCTACCAGACTTTCAAAGAAGAACTAATACCAATACTCTTCAAATTGTTCCACATAATAGAAACAGAAGGAACACTACCAAACTCTTTTTATGAGGCTACAATTACCCTGATACCCAAACCCCACAAAGATGCAACAAAGAAAGAGAATTACAGACCAATCTCCCTCATGAACATTGATGCAAAAATACTCAACAAAATATTGGCAAACTGAATCCAAGAACACATCAAAAAAATTATCCACCATGACCAAGTAGGTTTCATCCCAGGGATGCAAGGATGGTTCAACACACGAAAATCTGTCAATGTAATACACCATATAAACAATGAAAGAAAAAACCACATAATCATCTCATTAGATGCTGAAAAAGCCTTTGACAAAATCCAACACCTCTTCATGATAAAGGTCTTAGAGAGATCAGGAATACAGGGAACATATCTAAACATAATAAAAGCAATTTACAGCAAGCCAACAGCCAACATCAAAGTAAATGGAGAGAAACTCCAAACGATTCCACTAAAAGCAGGAACAAGACAAGGCTGTCCACTCTCCCCATACTTATTCAATATAGTACTTGAAGTTCTAGCTAGAGCAATAAGACAACAAAAGGAGATCAAAGGGATACAAATTGGAAAGGAAGAAGTCAAACTTTCACTATTTGCAGATGATATGATAGTATACATAAGTGACCCCAAAAACTCTACCAGGGAACTCCTACAACTGATAAACTCCTTCAGTAAGGTGGCAGGACACAAGATCAACTCAAAAAAATCAGTAGCCCTCCTATATACAAATGATAAAAAGGCTGAGAAAGAAGTCAGAGAAACATCACCCTTTACAATAGCCACAAATAATATAAAATACCTTGGGATAACACTAACTAAACAAGTGAAGGACCTTTTTGATAAGAACTTTAAATCTCTAAAGAAAGAAATTGAAAAAAAGATAGCAGTGATTGTGCTTTGGAGGCTAGACTTCAGGAAGGAAGAGCCAGGGGACCCACCATGGAGGCCACCAAGGCTGAACAGGACTGAGCTGCAGCTAGACTGGAGTCTCAGCATAGACACAACAACAGACTTTTAATTTGGGAAGTAGGTCTGAAGGACCTTCACGTAAAGTGGTGAAAGATTTTTGGGGAACAGAAAACGCCAAGGCAACCAGCATTTCTTGTCTGGGCTCTGCATGGATGCCGGACCTGGATCAGAGACTGCACAGGTACAGAAGCAGGCTTCATCAGCTAACAGGTGAGCCCCTGGCACGCAGGCAGGCCAGCATGGAGGCTGGCGCAGCACTAGCTTCGGGCTGGGGAATCACTGGCCTGGAGAGCTGAGGAAACTTCCACAGCAGATGGGGGACCCAGACTGAAGCTCACAGACTTTCAGAAGTCACGTGGAAGGTAGTGGAGCCCAAGTGCCAGTGAGGAGGAACCAAGGAAAAGCATGCCAGGAGAAGGGGACTTCCTAGAGTTTCAGGGTGACTCAGTGAGGGTGAAGCACAGGGCGTGGGGAGGGTGGAGGTATGAGGAAGTAGCAACATCAGGTCTACACTCAGCTATCTTGTCATGAAAGAAAGCAAAGAAATGCAGTAGGTGTCCACACGTGAGGTGTAGGCAGCTGGGGTTCTGTTTCATGAGGCCTGGCCAACTGGGCCAGAGCAAAACTGCCTTCCACAAGCACATCAGCTACTCCAAAATTCTCCCCCAACAACTCTCATCTTGCACACCACCAAGGCTTTCCCTGTCCCAGTCACCATGTTCCAGGTCCTAGACAAATAGAGACATGCCCTATGACCCAGAGTAGAGCAGGCATCAACCCCATCCAGCTTCATGCTGGCTCAAACTGGCCTGCCCAGCCCATCCAGTTCATTCTGGAGAAATCCTACCAAAGGTCTGGGCCACTGCCTAGACAGACAGACAGACAGACAGACAGACACACACACACACACACACACACACACACACCGCACGCACCACGCACCTATGGCCATGGCTGTGTATGGTATGGTGTGCCCCTCCTCTTGGGAGCAGTGAGCAAATTTGTTTTTCAAAAGCGAGTGTCTCTATGTGTCACCCTGCCACACTTAATTCAAACAAATCTGTTTCATATCCAGTCAGGATGGAGCTGAAGAGACGGCTCAGCAGCTAAGAGCCTGGACTACTCTTGTAGAGGACAACAGAAGTTTAGTTGCCAGCACTCATGTTGGGTGACTCACAACGGCTTGTAACTCTAGCTCCAGGGGATTCGAGGCCCTCTTCTGACCTCTAGGAGCAAAGACTCACACTTGTATATACCCCACAGAGACAGGATACACATATGCACATAAATACACAATAAAATCTCTCTCTCTCTTTTTTAGTGTTTTTGTAGACAAGGTTTCTCTGTGTTGCCCTGGCTGTCTTGGAACTCGCTCTGTAGCCCAGGCTGGCCTCAAACTCAAAGATCCACTTGCCTCTGCTTCCGACTGCTGGGATTAAAGGTGTGAACCACCAACACCCAGCAATAAAATAAAACTTTTTTTATCCCCGAGACAGGGTTCCACTGTGTAACTGCTCTAGCTGTCCCGGAACTCCCTCTGTAAACCAGGCTGCCTCCTGAGTGTTGGGGTTAAAGGCATTTGACACTACTGCTAGGCTTAAAATAAATCTTTATAAAGAATATTCAGTCGGGCACACACCTTTAATCCCAGCATGCAGAAGGGAGAGGCAGGTGGATCTCTGTGAGTTTGTGGCCAGCCTGGTCTACAGACAGTTCCGGGACAGTCAGGACTTCATACAAAGACTGTCTCAAAAACCAAAACCAAAACCAATCCAGCCAAGGATAGTCATAAGTGGTGTGTGCTGCTGCTGCTGCTGCGTGTGTGTGTTTGTGTGTGTGTGTGCAACATGTTAAATTTCTTAAGATGGGTCTTTTTTTTTTTTTTTTTTTTTTTTTTTTGGTATTTTGAGGCAGGGTTTCTTTATGTGTAGCCCTGGCTGTCCTGAAACTCACGTTGCAGACCAGGCTGGCCTTGAAATCACAGAGATCCACCTGCCTCTGCCTCTTGACTGCTGGGATTAAAGTTATGTACCACTGGCAAGATAAGTCTTGCGTGTTTGTGTTTGTGTGTGTGTGTGTGTGTGTGTGTGTGTGTGTGTGTTTGTGTGTGCGTGCCTTCCCACCATGTTCAAGCACACACTGGTGTCTTGCCTTCATATATATCTATCTGTATGAGAAAGTCAGATCCCCTGAAACTGGAGTTACAGATAGCTGTAATCTGCCATGTGGGTGCTGGGAATTGAACCCATGTCCTCTGGAAGAGCAGCCAGTACACAACCACTGACCTATCTCTCTAGCCCAGGCACACATTTTGTACACAGACATGTATACAGGCAAAACACCTATACACATTAAAACAAATAATAAAAATTTAAAGCCAGGCTGTGGTAGCACACACCTTTAATCCCAGCGCTTGGGAGGCAGAGACATGTGGATCTTTGTGATTTCGAGGCCAGCCTGGTCTACAGAGTGAATTCTGGGACAGCCAGAGCTACACAGAGAAATCCTGCCTTGAAAAACAAAAACAAACAAAAAAATTTAAAGAGATTTCATTATTGTATCTTTTGAAATAGGATATCTTTCTTTATCTCAGGTCTTCCTGGAGCTCACAGCAATCCTTCTGCCTCCAAAGTGATGGAGTACCAGGTGTATGTCACCACACCTGGCTATTAACTTATTATCATCTTTTTGTAGTCCTGGGATGTAATAATGACAGCTTACATGCATGGCATGTCCATGTACAATGCCCTGAGCTCTGTCCACAGCATCACAAACAAACAAAGAGGCATTTCTGGAGACTGGATGGTGTGGAGGATGGATGACCTTTCTTCTGATCCAGTGAAGATCCCTAAGGAAGGTCAGGTTATTTTTGGAAACTTCTGAGTCAGGTTCAGTGGAAAAAGCCTTTCATCCTGGCACTTGGGATGGCTGAGGCAGAGGATCAGGAATTCAAGGACAACCTCAGCTACATCTTGAGGTCCAGGTTGGCCCAGGCTATGTGAGCTCCTGCCTCAACAAAGCAACAATAAAAGCTGGGAAGATAGCCGGGAGGTGGTGGTGGTGGTGGTGGTGGCAGCGGCGGCGGCGGCGGATTTCTGTGAGTTCGAGACCAGCCTGAGCTAGAGAGAGAGATCCAGGAAAGGCGCAAAGCTACACAGAGAAACCCTGTCTCGAAAAACAAAACAAAAACAACAACAACAACAACAACAACAAAAAAAAACAAAGCTGGGAAGATGGTTCAGTGGATGGGAGTATTTACTGTGCAAATCTGAAGACCTGAGTTTGAATTCCCAGCACCCACTTAAAAATCCAGGCATGGGGGCTGGAGAGATAGATGGCTTGGTGGTTAAGAATGTTTGCTTCTCTCCCAAGACCTGAGCTTGGCTCCCAGCAGATAGCTCACAACTGTCTAAACTCCAGTTCAGGGAATCCAATACTGTTCTAGCATCCATGGGTACATACACATGGCATACGTTCACACAAACAGACATACATACACATAAATAAAAATACATTAAAAAAACCAAAAAACCCAAAAACCCCAGGCATGGCTACACAGCCCAGAGCTGAAGGTCAGATGTGGGCAGACTGGGAACTCAATGGCCATCCAGTCGAACCAAAAAGGACAACTTCAGGTTCAGTGAGAGACCCTGTTTACAAGGAATAAGGTAAGGAGTGATAATGCAAGATGCCTGTCCTTCCTACACACACACACACACACACGTCTTCTGTCCTCACTTAGCAACTTCAGTTGGACAGCAGCTGAGGCAGGTGGTCTTCCCCAACTGTCCCCTCTGAAGGACGTTAATGCTCCATGGAACCACTTCATAAAACCAACCATTCGTGCTCTGCCTGCATGCAGCCTGCAGAGTGGGGCCGACTTCCTTTGACTGACCATTTTCAGGCCACATCCCTTTCCCATCCCATTTCTCTTCTTTCTTTCTTTCCGTTTTTTCTTTCTTTCCGTTTTTTCTTTCTTTCTTTTTTCTTTTTTTTTTTTTTTTTTTTTTTTGTTTTTCATGACAAGGTTTTTCTGTCTAGTCCTTGCTGTCCTGGATCTCACTTGGTAGACCAGGCTGGCCTCGAACTCAGAGATCCGCCTGCCTCTGCCTCCCAAGTGCTGGGATCACCTGGCCCCACCCCATTTCTAATTGCCTTTAGAGTCAGGCTCCCCTTGGGCACACATCACAAAGTTTCCTCTCGGGGAACAGCTGACTCCAGCCCCTCCGATGTCCCAAAGCATACTCCTCTCTAAGAACAATGGCTTTGGGGACCAAGGCAGCATGAGAAGGAACATGGGAAGATGGAGATGTGCTTTGAAGCCTGTGGGATGGTCTGATGTCCTGGCACTTGATCAGGTCTAAGTACCTCTACGAGAGAAGTGAGGCAAGGCTTCAGTGAAAACCACCGGTAAGGAGTCGGAGGAGAGAGAGAGCTCAGTTGACACAGCGCTTGCCTTGCAACATAAAGACCCAAGTTCAATCCCAGAACACACTAGAAAGAAAAGTAGGGATAAAGGAAACTTCAAATCCAAAATTCTGCTCCTCAGGTTTGGATTAATCAGATCCTCTCCTACTAAAGTTATCTGACTCTAGAAAATTCCAGATGGTACGCTGAGCCTTGCATTCTCTTAATGATTGAGTGCTCACAGGCATGCATCTGTGCACACGTACATCTGCACACATTATCCCCATACACACCACGCCGTTCCAAGAGCACCAAAGCCAAAGCTGCACCGTGACAGTGACAATATAGGTCTTGAAGGACACTCTACACATCTCCCTTTAGTAATTACAAGACAACTCTCGCAGGAGCTTGCTGCCAAGCCTGACTCCCTGACTTCAATCCCGAGGACCCTCATGGCGGAAGGAAAGAGCCACCATAAGCTGCCTTCTGACCTCCACCCACCCACACACAGACAATAAACAAGCAACAAAAAGTTTACAAAACTGATCTGTCTCACGAATGCCACAAAGAGTGAGGTATCCTAGGATCTACATTAAAAAAAAAATCTATGTCGGGGCCTAGAAAGATGACTCAATGGCTTTAAGAACACTGGCTGCTCTTGCAGCTCACAAACATCTGTAATTCCAGCTCCAGAGGATCCAATGCCTTCTGCGGGCTTCGGGGGGCAACTCGCTGCTCCTCCTACTCCCCCCACAATACACACGTGGCAGATACACATAGACATGGACAGACACAAAAGTAAAAAATGAAAACAAATAAATTCTTTAAAAATCATTAATGTAGTCCATCATATTTATAGACTAAAAACATCACAGGATTACATTAGCAGATTTGGACTCCAGTCTTTTCATGAAACAATGGACAAAAGTCTCAGAGGATCGGAAAGCATCCTTAACTTGACAAAGTACACCAGGAAACCTCGTCAGGAATGGTGGTGCATGCTGTAATCCCAAATTCAGAAGGCAGAGGTGGAAGGAGTACCTTGAGTTCAAGGCCAGCTTTGGCTACAGAGTAAGACCCTGTCTCAAGCCTCTCCTGTCACAGAGAAGACTCACGGTGCCAGATGATAGCAGCCCAGACACACTGGAGAGGCCGAGGGAGCTCAAGTGCCAAGTTAACCTGAGCCACATAGAACTTAAAACTAAAACACAGAGCCGGGCGGTGGGGGCACACGCCTTAAATCCCAGCAATAAGGAGGCAGAGCCAGGAGGATCTCTGTAAGTTCCAGGCCAGCATGGTCTACAGATCGAGATCCAGGACAGGAACCAAAACTACACAGAGAAACCCTGTCTCGAGAAAAAAAAAAAAAAAAAAAAAAGAAAGAAAACAAACAAAAAACAAAAACAAAAAAACCCTAAGCCCTTAGAAAAGAGACCCCAGGGTGAGGGAGATGTTTCAGCTGACTAGGTGCTTGCAGCCAAGTCTGACGTCCTGAGTTCCATCCCTGGCACCCACACAGTACAAGAAGAGAATCAATCTGTAAATTGTCCTCTTACCACTATAAGCATGCACACGCACGCGCGCGCACACACACACTGACACAGACACATTAAAAAAAATCAGCTGGTGGAAGAGTCAATTAACCATTATAGAAATCCATAGAGGTTACTCAGAAAAAAAAAAGAAAAGAAAAGAAAAGAAAAACAAGCCTGGCAGTGGTGGCACACATCTTTTATCCCAGCACTCTGGAGGCAGAGACAGGTGGATCTCTGAGTTCGAGGCCAGCCTGGTCTACAAAGCGAGTTCCAGCACAGCCAAGGCTGTTACACAGAGAAACCCTGTCTTGAATTAACACACACACACACACACACACACACCAAAAAAAAAAGAAAAAAAAAAAAGAAAAATAAATAAATAAATAAATAAATAAATAAATTAAAGCTAGAATTACCATTACCATATGACCTAGTTCTACTACTCCTGGGCAATTACCCAAAGATTCCACATCCTATTACAGAGACACTTGCACATCCATGTCCACTGTTCCCCTATTCATGATGGCAGGACAATGGAACCAGCCTAGGTGTCCATCAACAGATGAAAGGATAATGTAAATGTGGTATAGGGCTGGAAAGATGGCTCAGAGGTTAAGGCTGTTCTTCCAGAGGACCCAAGTTTGGTTCCCAGTACCCACATGGTGGCTAATGACCATCTAACTCCAGTTCCAGAGGATCCAGTGCCCTCATAGGCCTCCCTGGGCACCAGGCACACACTTGGTGCACAGATATGTATGCAGGCAACACACCCATACACACACAACAAAAATAAAAAAAAATTTAAAAAAGTAGTACGTATACACAATGGAATATTATTCTGCTGTAAAGAGAAATGAAATTGTGAATTTTGCAGGAAGATGGACGGCTCTGAAAAGGATAATATTAAGTTGGGTAACAAAAACTCAGAATAAAAGCTGGGACCGTCAGATGGCTCAGTGGTAAAAGGACATGTTGCCAAGCCTGATGACCCCTGATGACCCGAGTTCAAGACCCAGAATCCACAGTAGGAAGAGGGAACAGATTGTAGAAGCAAAGTAGCTTCTGACCTCCACATGCACGCCCACCCCCCTCAAAATAAATGTTAATTAGTTTAAAAAAGAAGGGCAAAAATAGTGGGTTCTCCTTCATATAGGGACCCTAGCCTGTAATATATACATGCATACATGAAAATAAAAGTGAGTAAGTCTAAAACTCTACAAAGGAGACCAGAGAGGATCCTGCTAGGGTGAGGGAGGATGGGAGGATTGTGCAAGGACCTCTGGGAGAGCCAAGAGTCAGGGGACAGGAAGCTACAAGAGGGAAAGAAACCACAAAGACACACTTTGTTCAAGAATGTCATTAATGTCTAACACATTACATGTTTATATACAATAAAAATTTAAAAAGGGCCCCCATGAGAAGGGGTGTGGGCAGGCACCGAGAGCCCTGTGCTCCGTGCTGACAGGAAGCAGCCCTCACCGGCCTGGAATCTGCAGCTGCCTTCAGTGTTGTCAGCCCACGTGACCCGGGGAGCCCTGTCAAATAGCTCAGATGGACGTGATAAGTGGCCTTTGCAACTCTGCAGACTCAGTGCCGTCCCCATTAAAATTCCAGCATCAGTCTTCAGCAAAAATAGAAAAAGCAATCCGGAACTGTGTAGGCCTGTCTCCCCAGCACTTGGGAGGTGGGAGCAGGAGGATCAGGAGTTCAAGGTCATCCTTGCCTACATAGTGAATTGGAGGCCAGACTGGGCTACAGGAGACCCCATCTCAAAAACTAACCCTGGGCTGGTGAGATGGCCTCTTTGGTAACAGAGCCTGTCACAAAGCCTGAGGGTCTGAGTTGATTCCTGGTATTCACATGGAAGAAAGAACTGACTCATCCAAGGTATCTTTTACCTCCATCAGCAAGTCTGCACACACACACACACACACACACACACACACACACACACACACACACACTAAATGAATGAATGTAAAACAGACAAAACAGCTGTAGCCCACTTGCCCCAGAAGGAAAGATCTGCTCTAATCGAGAGGTCTACTTTCCTTCCTTTCCCTATAAGCAGCAGCCTGTCACAGGCAGTGCCTCATTCTGGGGTGTCTGGGTGTGAGAGCCTGTCTGTCCTGTGTTCTATAAATGTCCTTGTAGCTTGTCTGGAGGGTCTAGCTTGGATGCAGCTACTCGTATGCTGGTGACAGGACAGTCCTCCTCTTCCATTGGCACACACGTTGGGAGGGGACACCAGCAGAGGCAGCCAGTTGAGCCCATTCAGCCCGGGTTATGAGTGGGTCACAGTCAGCGAACACTCACGTCCTCCCTCTGTCCTTCTGTTCTTTCACAAAGTGTAGCTCTAAGTTATTTTGTTATACAAATTGGTACTCACACACAAAAACCAGTGGGAACTTAAAATTCATTACACATTTACTGCATTAAAAATGTTTTTAGGGGGGTTGGAGGGATGGCTCAGAGGTTAAGAGAACTGGATGCTCTTCCAGAGGTCCTGAGTTCAATTCCCAGCAACCACATGGTGGCTCACAACCATCTATAATGAGATCTGGTGCCCTCTTCTGGTGTGCAGGGACACATGCAGGCAGAACATTATATACATAATAAAGAAATAAATCTTAAAAAAAAAAAGTTTTTAGAGGCCGGGTGGTGGTGGTGCTAGCCTTTAATCCCAGCACTTGGGAGGCAGAGGCAGACAGTTCCTGTGAGTTCAAGGCCAGCCTGGTCTACAGAGTAAGTTCCAGGACAGCCAAGGCTGTTGCATAAAGAAACCCTGTCTCCAAAAAAAAAAGCTTTTAGATTTATTTTTATGTGTATGGGTTTCCCCTGTGTGTATGCATATATGCATGCCTAGTGCCCATGGAGGTTGGAAGGTGCTGGATTCCTTGGAACTGCAGTTTGGAATGGTTGTGAGTCAACATGTGGGTGCTAGGAACTGAACCCAGGTCCTCCACAAGAGCAACAAGTACTCTTAACCCCTGAGCCATCTCTCCAGCCTCCACTTCATTTTTTTTTTTTTTTTTTTTTTTCCTTCGAGACAGGGTTTCTCTGTGTAGCTTTGCGCCTTGCCTGGGACTCACTTGGTAGTCCAGGCTGGCCTCGAACTCACAGAGATCCGCCTGGCTCTGCCTCCCGAGTGCTGGGATTAAAGGCGTGCGCCACCACCGCCTGGCTCCACTTCATTTTTTAGCTTCACCTTCTAGTAAATAATTAGTTTCCTTGGTTATTAGCTGCTGTATTATTACATTTTAAACAATTTTTTAAATATAGTAGTTACATGTATTTAACATATCCAAGGAACAGGTGTTATTCACTGCAATACACATTTAGCTGAAATGCAGATGACCTGTATTATACTCTTGATACTACTGTAATATGTCAAGCAGGTTTCCAATGTCAAAGGACACTAATATCAACTTTCTAATTTATAATACAATTATTTTCTTCTTACAAGTACACAGGTCAGGAATAAATGCACAAAGAGATTTGGATATAGATGTGTAACAGAGTAGAAGTTTTACTAGGTGTGAATCCTAATGACCTTGGCTTGGGTACTGAGTGATAGTCACTGTCTTTACAAACCCAGGCATGTCATCTGGATTCCATATACCTTAGTTTTCTGCTGTACAAGACTGTTACAGGGAGTGATGTATAGACATCTTTTTTTTTCATTTTCTTAAATTTTTATTACTAAGAAATTTTCTATTCATTTTACATACCAACCACAGATCCCCTTCTCCTTCCTCCTCCCCTTCCCCCCATTTTAAACAATTTTTATTTAGTGCACTTGTGTGTGTGTGCTCGTGTGGAAGCTAGAAGTTCACTTGGGGGAGTGGGTTCTTTCCTTCAGCCAAGTGGGCTCCAGGGACTCCGCTCAGGTCACCAGGCTTGGAAGCCAGTGCCTTTACCTGCCCTCTCACCAATCCTGTTTCCTTTCTTTAAACATACTTGATAGTATGATAAAGATGAGAGGCTTCACGTGGGGCATGAAAAGTTCTTGATGGACAATTGAGCAAAACTGACCTTGGAACTATGGGATAGACAGAGGAACACTGAGACTAGCTGGGTCACAAAAACTTGCAAAAGCCTGGTCCAGTCAGCTGATCAGGAGAGACGGAGTTGACTCCACCTTCTGGGTTGACAAGCTGTCAGGCTGCAGGCTTTGTCCATTGGCATCCAAGGGGCAGACGCTCAATGACCTTCACACATCTTCCCATGTACTCTAGATTTGTCTTTATTTGTGTGTGGTGTAGGTGCTCCTGTGTGCAGGTGCACACAGAGGCCAGAAGAGAGCACAGGATCCTTTGAAGACGGAGGTGCTTTAAGAATGGCCCAGCGTGGATGCTGGGAACCAAACTGGTGTCCTCTGCAACAGCAGCAAGAGCTCTTAACCACTGAACCATCTCTCCAGCCTCTCCTATATACTTTAAAGATATATTAAGTATACCAATGTTTTGCCTGCATGTATGTGCACCATGTGCATGCCCGATGCCTTGTGAGGTCAGAAGAGGACACTGAGACTGATGTACATATGGTTGTGAGCCACCATGTGGGTGCTGGGAATCAAACCTTGGTCCTCTGCAAGAGCAGCAACAGTTCTTAAGCACTGAGCCAACTATCCAGCCTCACTCCCATGTACTTTAAAACATGTTTCAATTATTTATAGTATTCAGTATGCAAATGATATTTTCACAGTTGTATCCAGTGCTGTTTAGAGAATTGTTAGGAAGGAGGTATGTGCTCTGTTCAGATGGATCAGATTTCCTTTCTCTTTGTGTACGGGATTAAGATTATGTGACAGGTTTTCCTGGAATTCCCCAGGTAGTAACTCGGGATGGCCTGGAATCCTGGGACTCCCTCTGCATTCCAGGCTGACCTCATACAGTGATCCCCTTCAATACATTTCCCTTCTACTATATTTGTTGTGTGTGTGTGTGTGTGTGTGTGTGTGTGTGTGTGTGTGTGCGCGCGCGCGCGCGTGCGCGCGTGCGCACACATGGGTCAAGTGTACAAAGGCACATGTGTGGAGGTCAGAGGATAATGTTTAGTTCTCTTCTTCCACTGTGTTGGTCCCAAGGATTGACCTCAGGTCATCAGGCTTGGCAGCAGGCAGCCTGACCTACTGTGCTATTCTGTCAGCCCCTCAATAAACTTTCAGTCTAAGGTGGGTAGAATCTGTGGATGCAGGACCCCACAACAGGAGGGCTGGCTCTACTGTGAGGGAAAGACCCAGCCATGCTGTGTTTCCTCTGGAGTAGAAATACCTAAGGACTGTAGCCTTCTCAGGACTTAGGTGATCTTCAAAACCCTGAAGCCCAAAGAAGGAAGGGAAACCAGAAGCTTCCAAAGTCTCAAAAGCTCCAGACAAAAGTGTAAGAGGCAAGTTTTCACAACTATTTTAACAGATAAAGAGTAATACTCCCTTCCCCAATATTATTATTATTATTATTTTTTTTGATACAGCCTGGCCTTGAATTGCTTCAAAGTTCCAGTCTTCCTGTTCCAGTCTTCATGTCCAGGTCACTAATTTTTAAAAACTGGAAACATGAACCTGGGGAGGTGGTGGCGCACACCTTTCATCTCAGTACTCAGGAGGCAGAGGCAGGCAGATCTCTGTGAGTTCAAGGCCAGCCTGGTCTACAGAGTGAGTTCCAGGACAGCCAGGGCTACACAGAGAAATCTTGTCTAGAAAACTAATCAATCAAACAAACAAAAAAATTTGACAATATGCTATCACAAAGGACTAATACATTTTAAGATTTTATATGAAGAGGTGGGAGACCAAATGTAGTGGCACACACCTTTAATCCCAGCACTGGCAGGCAGAGGAAGGACAATCTCTGTGAGTTCAAGGCCAGCCTGGTCTACAGAACGAGATCTAGGACAGGCTCCAAAACTACACAGAGAAAAAACCAAAAACAAACAAACAAACAAAAAACCAACAACAGTGCAGAAGAAGTCAGGAGGTGGTGGTGAGGTGGTGAGGTGGGTAAGCCCTTACTGCCAAGCCTGACGACCTGAGTTTGATCCCTAGAAGCCACAAGAGAGAAGAAAAGAGCTGACTTCTGTAAATTATACTCTGACCTCCATAAGTGTCCTGTGCATGCGCTATGGGCACGTATGCATGCATACACAAAAATGTAATAGAAATTAACTTCTTAGCCTTCAAACAAACAAGTGCTTTTATTCCTTCACGAGCATTGGCCACCTGGGCAGACTGGAACCCTCAAGATTCCAGCCTTGGGGCTATCCTGGGCTCTAGATGCCTGAAGGCCACACCTGAGCACAGCTCAGCTCTTCAGTAGCTCCCTTTCCAGAACAGGACACAGGCAGTTCCCCCAGACACATCAAAATGGTCCTTTAGTGGTGACAGTTCTTGGGTCTCATTTCTTCTTTTCCCGAAGCCTAATCCTTCTGGACCCGTGGTTCTCAATCTTCCTGATGCTGCGACCCTTTAATACAGTTCCTCATGTTGTGGTGACCCCCAACCATAAAATTATTTTTATTGCTACTTCATAACTATAATTCTGATACTGAAATATCTGATATGTAGGATATTTGATATTTGACCCTTGTAAAAGGGGTCTAGACTCTCTAATGGTAATTAGATACCATGACATTTTACTGAGTGCCAGGTACCAGGCGCTATGAGAATTCAAAGTACAACAAAGCCCTCTCTTGGAGACTAACCACAGGGACTCACAGGAAAGCTGATCCCGGCCTGGCTCCAAGTTCCTCTATGGAGCAGCTTCTATTCCGTACACACTAGACATTCTCAAAACTCAGGAGAGCACTGGGGCTGCCACTGATTCCCAGCACCTGAGGTGCTCAGAGTGCAGGACAAAGGAAGGGCAGGTGCTGTGAGGGGAGAGATGTTGGCCATATAGACGTGCAGGAAAACCTGGGTCAGGGGAGTGGAATTACAGCCGGTGAGATGGCTGGGGGTGGGGTAAAAGCGCTTGTTCCCGAAGGCTGATGAGCTGAGTTCACGCCTCAGAACCCATGACAGAAGGTTCTACAGTGCTGCCCTCTGATCTTCACTCACCGTGTGTGTGTACACACACCCCACACATACCCTAATGAAAGATACATTGGAGGGGTTGGGGATTTAGCTCAGTGGTAGCAAGCACAAGGCCCTGGGTTCGGTCCTCAGCTGGGGCGGTGGGGGGGGGGGGGACCAATTTGAAAAGTGGAATGCAAAGCGCTGGAGGCAGGGCAGCATTCCTAACTTTCCAGAGAGAGAGGCTATAAAACCCAAGAGTCAGCATTCCACACAGAGCTAGGGAAATGTCTGTATTTGCCTAGCAGGAGCACAAAGCCCTGAGCTCAGTAAAAGTGAGGTTGGTTGGCTGGTTGGTTTGCAGGCAGGGTCTCAGGAATTTCAGACTGGCCTCAATATATAACCAAGGTGAGCATCACCACACGAGCTTCATGTGCTTCTGAAGCGCAAACCCAGAGATCCTTGCATGTGTATTGGAGCTAAGTGCTCTATCACCTGAGCTGCACTCCCAGCCTTAAGGTAGCTTTTGTTCTTCTTAGTAAACTGATCTCACTGCAGGGCTAGAGTACATACTATCAGACCCTAGGGAACCACCCTCACCTCAAAACAGACGGTTTCAATAAACATTCATGCTCCAAAAGACACCCAGCGCTTTCCTATTTTTGAATCATCCCAGCAGGTGTTAATGCAGTAAACTGCCTTGTAAAGCAGACTTCCACAATGCTGGCTGCTGACACTGGTGTGGGGACAAGGAACAGGTGGTCTTAAAACTGCTTTGACAGCCAGGTATGGTGGCACACACCTTTAATGCCAGCACTTGGGAGGCAGAGGCAGGCAAATCTCTGTGAGTTCGAGGCCAGCCTGGTCTACAGAGTGGAAAGTGAAATGGTGGCTAGACTCTGTGGTGAAGGGCACCGGCTGCTCTTGCAGAGAACCTGGGTTCCATTCCCAGCACCCACATGGCACCTCACAACTGTCTGTAACTGCAGTTCCAGGGGACCCAATGCCCTCATCTGACTTCTATGGGCGCCAGGCATGTATTTGGTACACATACATTCATGCAGGCAAAATACTACACATGAATTAAAAAATAAATCTTTAGTATCTCTGTGAGTTCTAGTCTATACAGCGAGTTCCAGGACAGCCAGGGCTACACAGAGAAACCCTGTCTCGAAAAACAAACAAAAACTTTATAAAAGAGAAAAAGGAAAAAGAAACTGGAATAAAATCCCAAATCCTTACTGAGAGTTGAAAACTCTGTGGAACTGTGTAAGCAGGCTTCAGGTTTTCTCCAAATTTGACTCTCCAAGGCTTCTGCCTATTTGGCTGGGAACATCTTTTCCTTGGCTCCTTGGAGTCTCTGGAAGTACTGTCCCTTTTCCATCTACTTCCCACAGCACGCCAGTCCTTTCCTTATAGTTTAGCCACAATTTATATATGTGTATATTTTTCCATTTCCTTTCTCTATCCCAAACCCCCAAACTCATGAAGCAAGGACTATTTCAGCACCCGGAACAGTGCCCTCACACAGTAAGTGTCCAGCATTTTTCAAGTTCATTTTAAAAATGGGTCCTGGGGATGGCAAAATGGTCAGTGGTTAAGAGCATTTGTAAACTCTGGGTTTGGGTTCCAGCACCCACATGGTGACTCACAACCATCTGTAACTCCAGTTCCAAGGAATCTGACCTCCTCAGGCACCAGGCACATACATGGTACACATAAAGACATGTAGGCAAGATACTCACACACTTAAAATAAAACAATCTTTAAATTTTTAAATTATAAAATAATAAAAATGGGTTCTGAAGTCAGATGCATGCCTTTAATGCCAGCACTCAGAAGGCAGAGACCGGTAGCTCTCTGAGTTTGAGGGCAGCCTTGTTTACACAGTGAGACCCTGTGCTCTCCTCCCCCAAAAGGAGGGGCTTCTTCAGAGACTGGAGAGACGGCTCAGTCGGTAAGGTGCCTGCCTTGCAAACATTAGAACCTGACTTCAGCTTCCCCAGGACCCGTATAATAAAGCTTGGCATGATGGTGTCTGTAGCGCTAGCGCTGTGGGTGTAGGGTGTCAGACAGAGACAGAAGGATGCCAGGAACTGAGCTCATCGATCACTTCTGGGTTCAGTGAAACACTCCCTTAAAAATACAGCAATCGGGGGCTGGAGAGATGGCTCAGAGGTTAAGAGCACTGACTGCTCTTCCAGAGGTCCTGAGTTCAATTCCCAGCAACCACATGGTGGCTCACAACCATCTGTAATGAGATCTAGTGCCCTCTTCTGGCCTGAAGTCATACATGCTGTATACATAATAAATAAATAAATTAAAAAAAAAAAAAAAGATTTAAAAAAAAAAAATACAGCAATCGCCGGGCGGCAGTGGCACACGCCTTTAATCCTAGCACTCGGGAGGCAGAGGCAGGAGGATCTCTGAGTTTGTGGCCAGCCTGGTCTACAGAGTGAGTTCCAGGACAGCCAGGGCGACACAGGGAAACCTTGTCTTGGAAAACAAAAAACAAACAAAAAAGGTAATCAAATAATTAGTCTTGAGGTATCCTTTGGGAACCTATCCAAGAATTGAATCCATTTCGGGCTTCTGCCAAAACTTCTCCTTCTGTCTTTCTGGAGCAGCAGTTCCGCCTACCGTCACTCCAAGTGTATAGAAACCTAAGCCTGGAAGATGGCTCCATTGGTAAAAGTAGTTGTTGTCAAGATCCTTAACACAAATTTGATCTCATGAACCACATAGTGGAAGGAAAGACCTGACTTTCCCACGTCTTCCATGCACATGCCTCCATTCCACAAACAAAATGGAAAAAAAAAAAAAAAAGAGCATGCCAAAGGAAGCCAGCTGATACTCACCTCCAACATACATGCACTGTGCGATTCTTCATTTGTGCACATACACACAAAACCACATCCAAACATACACCTAGACACACATACATGAAGAAAAATGTTTAAATGGGTTATTGATGGCTGGGCTGGGGCTCAGCTTGTAGAACGCTTGCCTAGCATGCATAAAACCCTGTGTTCAATCCCAAGCATTACATAAGCTGTTTGTGGTGGTGCATGCATGTTATCCTAGCATTCAGGGAGGCTGAGGTAGGAGGGTCAGAAGTTCACGATTATCCTGGCTATATACTGAGCTATATGGTGATTTTCAGGCTAACCTGGGAAACATGAGATCCTATCCCAAACAAGCAAGCAAACAAACAACAAAAAACAAAAAAGAATCCTTGGGGTGTGGTCAGTGGGTGGCGCATGCCTCTCATCCCAGCACTTTGGAGGTAAGGCAGGATGATTAGGAGTTCAAGATTATCTTTTATTCCATAGAGAGTTTGAGGCCAGCCTTAACTCATGTTGAAGACACCACATGGGGGTTAAGTGCACTTGTTACTCTTTCAGAGAACTTGAGTCTCCTACACACATGTCGGGGGCACACACATATACACATATTAAAAAAACAAAAACGTTAAAAGGAAGGGTGCCAGCCAGGCATGGTAGCACACGCCTTTATCTGTTGTTGTTGTTTGTTTGTTTTTTATTTGTTTTTGTTTTTTGAGACAGGGTTTCTCTGTATAGCTTTGGAGCCTTTCCTGGAACTCACTCTGTAGACGAGGCTGGCCTCGAACTCACAGAGATCCGCCAGGCTCTGCCTCCCGGGTGCTGGGATTAAAGGCGTGCGCCACCACGGGCCGCCTTTAAATCCGTACTCCGGAGTCAGAGGAAGGAGGATCTCTGAGTTCGAGGCCAACCTGGTCTACAGAGCGAGTTCCAGGACAGCCTGGGCTACACAGAGAAACCCTGTCTCGAAAAAATTGAGGAGGAAAGGAAGAGGAGGAGGAGGGAGAGGAGGAGGAGGAGGAGGGAGAGGAGGGAGAGGAGGGAGGAGGGGAAAGAGAAGGAGGAGGAGTAGGAGGAGTAGGAGGAGGAGGAGGAGGAGGGAGAGGAGGGAGAGGAGGGAGGAGGGGAAAGAGAAGGAGGAGGAGGAGGAGGAGGAGGAGGAGGAGGAGGAGGAGGAGGAGGGTACCCTCTTAGGTACACACAGCTCCCCGTATCCGTTTCCGAAAGTTCTCAACGGATCCTTCATCAAATCACCCTAGTTCAGCTCTTGAGTCGCTTCTCTTCAACTGTGTGCCTTGCAAACTTGCGGTCCTCGCCCCGGCCAATAATAGATAACTAGATCACTTACCCTTCCAACGTCTCGTGTTCCCAGGGCTGGGCCCTCACCCCCTTTCCTCACCAAGCCATCCTTCACGCCCTCTGGCCAGAGCCCGCCCCGCCTGTCCATCACTGCAAGCTCTGCCACACCTGTCCCCATCCTCATCCCGCCTCCGCCTGTTACCTCCCTGCCTGGGCGCCGCACCTGGCCTGAGCCTCGTCCAGGCTCTGGTCGGTGATGGCCATGATCTGCTGCAGGACGTCGCTCGTGTCACGGCCCAGTGGAGCTGCGGGCGCCCGGCGGCGCGGGGCGGGCTGCGGCGGCACGGGACGCAGCGGGGCGGCCATGGGCGACGGGCCGGGCAGCGCGGAGGGACAGGTCCTGCCCAGACTTCTCGCGCGTGCGCAGCAGCCAACCGCCGCAGACCCAGGCGCCACGCCCCCTCACGCCCACTAGCCAATCGCCGCTGCGTACCGCCCACGGAAACGCCCCGCAGGCGCCTTTCACCAATCGGCGCGGTGCACCGCTCTCTCCCGCCTGACGAGCCCTAAACAGTCTTTTCAACGGATGCTGAGGAACCGGTTGGGGGTTGTCTAGGAAACAGAGATTCTCTTCGGCATCCTCCCCCCAGGGCACGCCCCCCGCGGGCGCCGTCACCGACCCCACGCACTGTTCCCCCTACCCAGCGACTGGTTAGAAACTTCTCAACTGCCACCGAGACCTAGTTGAGAGTTGCCATGGTAACGATGACCACCTGCTTTTGCTTAAGTCTGGTGCACTTTCTGGCTCCAGTCCCCATCAGAGGCCCACACTCCTTGGGTGTTCCAGTGCTTCTGCCTTCTCTCTGGTCCCCGGGTCGGCTCAGGTTCCCACTTCTTCACAGGGCCCAGGTTCTTTGCAGCCCCCCAGAACCCGCCCCCTCCAATCTCTGAGTTTCCTTCCTCAGAGGCCTGCGTCCTCACCGCCTCCACTTCCTCAGAACTTTTCAAAAATTTGTGGGTGGACATGGTGGCACATGCCTTTAATCCCAGCATTTATAGAAGAAGCAGATCTCTGTGATTTCGAGGCCAGCCTGGTCTATAAGTGAGTTTCAGTACAGTCTGGGCTATGTACAGAGACCTTGTCTCAAAAATAACTTGAGACAGAGTCTCATGTAGCCCAGCCTGGCCTCAAATTTGTTATGTAATGAAAATTGACTGAATTTGCTAGTTGAGCATGATTCAAGCTTCTGGTTTTCTGCTTCTACCTCCTAAGTGCTGGGATGCCTGATGCGCGCTACAAAGTCTTATTTGTGTGGTGATAGGAATGGGATCCAGGGCTTCGTGCATACCAGGCAACCACTGTACCAACTGGACTACACCTTTTCCCTAGTTTTTCAACTTGTTGAGACAGGGTCTCGTATAGCCCAAGCTGACATCAAATTTACTGGTAGCAGAAAATGCCCTGGAGCTCCTCAGAATTCCCACTCCCCAGTCCTGCCTCTTTCTCAGGGCCTCCCATACCTGAGTCCCAGGCTCCTCAAAATTCTGGCTCCTTTTAGTTCTTCCCACCAGTCCTGAGGGCCCTCCACACCTTTCTCAGAACTCTTCAGACCTCAGAGCATCAATGTCCCTGTCATGTGACTTTTTCTGGGGGGAGCCACCCCTGATAAGAGGGTAGCCTGACCAAAGAAACAATTTCCCTCATGTCCAGTTTTGTGAAGCAGGGACTTTATTGAGGTTTCAGGGGCATGGGCAGCCACAGCACCGAAGTGTGTCACTCACACTCATTGTGAGGACAGGGGCCCCATGTCTCCTCTTTCTACAAGAGCACATTAGTGGTCCAGTCTTGTGAGGTCCTGTGTGAATGAACAGCTGCTGAGTCAACATGGCAGTGGCCATATCCAACCTGGAGGGATAGCTATACAACTGTTCCCCACAATCCTGGGCCCCTGTGGGGTCCCTTCTGGCTGGTCCCCAGAACTCTGTTTCCTCTATCCCCCTTATATCTGGCTGAGAGGCCAGATGAAACGTGTAGGTATGTGTAGATGGCCAGAAGGAAGCTAGAACTGAGCACTTTTCTCCACTAAAGTCAGCTCTGTAAATTGTTTTAGCAAAATCCAGTTTAGGAACGACCTCAACCTGTCTGTTCTTTTAAATATTGTCGTGTGTGTGTGTGTGTGTGTGTGTGTGTGTGTGTGTGTGTGTGTGTCTGTGGTGTGTGTGTGTGTGTGTGTCTGTGTATGTGCGTGTGCGTGTGTCTCGGCGCAGACATGCACGTGTGGAGGTCAGAAAACAACGCTCAGGACTTGGTGCTCTCCTACCATATGGACCCAGGGATTGAACTCGTGTTGCAGGCTTGGCAGAAAGCACCTTTACCTGCTTGTCTTAGGCCTGTTCATTCCTTCCAACCCCAGCATTCCAGGTCTAGCAAATGCTAGAATGTGTCTAAAAAAAATGAATGCCTACTCTTGGGCATACCCCAAGTGAGACAGAACTCTCACAGGCCTTTTGTTTGGGATTCATGACATGACAACAGGCCCCTCAAGAGAAAGAAGAAGGGACATAAATCTCTCTGCAAAGTCACAGAACCTCCCAGAATCTGTTGGATCTGCGACAGAATTCAGATGAAGGCTCGGTGAGGGTTAGCATGGCCGGGAAGCCCATCATCTTTGTTCTGTCAAGCAGCTGGTCGGGGATGGTCAGACCTGCGGGGCACCCGGCAAGAAATGCAAAGGATGAAGGAAACCGTCTGGTGAAGGAAACCGTAGGCTTGGCCCCAGCAACAGGAAGTAACAGAACCTTTGAAGGGGGCGAGGGTGGTGCCCTGTATAAAATGTCAGCCAGTGGCGCAGCACTACGCAGGCCTGATTTGAGAGAACTGTAAATTCCAGTGGTCTAAAAAGACAAAAACTTGATGTCACCCAGCAGAGGAGAGATCAAGCTGGGCTGGGGGAGGGGAAGGATAAGCAGTTAATGTGTGAAGACTAGAGTTCAGAACCGCAAAAATCCACATAAATGCAGGTGTGGAGTGACCCCTATACCTCCAGCCTTGAAGGGCAGTGACAAAGGACTCCCCAGGACAGCTGCCCAGTGAGACAGTCTGGGTTTGACTGAAAGGCCCTGCTTCATTGAGCCCCCAGAGATGATTCCTGACACAAACCTACCTCCACATGCACACAAAGGTACAAAACACCCACATTCGTGCAAACATATGCACACGGCTAGGCACTCTCTAATCCCAGCTCTCAGAAGGCAGAGGCAGGTGGATCTCTAAGTTCAAAGCCAGCCTGGTCTACAGATCGAATTCCAGGACAGCCAGGACTACATTGAGAGATCCTGTCTCAAACAAACAAACAAACAAAAAGAAAGAAACAAAAAACATAACACTTATAAAGTGGAAGAAGGAAAGAAAAAAAAAGCTGACAAGTCCCTCAACACAACCTGGACAATGATGATGGAGGACAGACCTAAGTACAGGTGAGAGCTGAACATTAGGGGTCCCAGAGGATTGGATTGGCTGCCTCGATACCCAAAGAGACACAGGTCCAGCAGGCCTGGAACTCCATGGAAGTGGGGACAGGGTCCTTCATGGACACCTGGCAGTTCTGGGTTGTCACCAGAGAGACTCTGGCTGTAGGTGCACACTGCTCACATTGGATCAAGAACTACCCAGCCCCTCAGCTCAGTCTGTGTCCGCTCAGAGGCAGGGATGGGCATTTTTCCTTTGGAAATGGTTCCTGTGACAGAGCTCTGTGGTGGGGAACTGCCTAGTGTGTGCAAGGTCCCAGCAGGGGGAAAACAGAGAACATTTACTGTAGAGACAGAGATGTTTTCAGTTCTTTGGAAACAGATGCTTTAATGCCTGAAGAATTTGACTTCAGATAAGACAGAGGTTCGAATTCCTGCTGTTGCTCGGCATGTGGACCCAAAGTGAGACTATAACTCTGACTGCTCTGGTGAGGTGGGGCAGGGAACCATGCTCATGGTCCACACTGACTGCCAGGGGCTTCTCTGGGAAGAGATAGGGCTCACCTTAGGCCTGGCATATCTGGGGCCTTGGAGGACTAAGGAGTAGAAAGTCCAGGTAAGCTTGTGACTTAATTCCAGGCTCCATGGGACACGGAAGCCCCTTCCTCGGGGAGTTTTCTGTCCCTCTTGGCACATCTGTGACATTTCCAAGCTGTGTCGTCAGACCCCGGCTCCACCTCCACATGCTGACTCGGGCTTGTCATCCCAGCATCAGGAAGCAGAGGCAGGAGGACAGCTGAGAGCTGAAGTTAGCCTGAGCTACACATGCGTTCTAGAATGGCCTGAGCTATGTTGTGAGATCTTGTGTCTCAAAATAATAATAATAATAATAATAATAATAATAATAATAATAATAACAATACTGGGGGTGGCAGGTTGAAGGAAAAGGCTTACAAAAACCAGAACTCACCCTGGGTTCTTGAAGAGGGAGACAGGTAGAAGGACAGTCGACAGAAAAAAAGACACAAGACTCCAGGAAGAGACAGCAGCCCGGATGGTAGTGCACAGTTCTAACCCCAACACACAGGATTCACAGGCAGGACGGATGCAAGTTCAAGGCTAGGCCTAAAAAAAAAAGCCGGGTGGTGGTGGCGCACACCTTTAATCCCAGCACTCAGGAGGCAGAGGCAGGCGGATCTCTGTGAGTTCGAGGCCAGCCTGGTCTACAGAGTGAGTTCCAGGACAGCCAGGGATACACAGAGAAACCCTGTCTTGAACCCCCCCCCCAAAAAAAAGAGGTGGGGGGGTGGGGGGCAGGGGGCTGGGGGTGGGTGCAGAATAGGAATGAGATCAGGGCCAGGGGATTCCATGTCGAAGGATTCTCGACAGCTCTGAGCCATGATAGATAATTCCAGGACACAGGGGCAGATTGTCTGAATTAATGGCAAAAACCCCAACCAACCAAACAACCCTGGCAGCCTCAGAGTGGAAAGGCTTGCCCTGTACAATGTGGTCCCTCCATACTAATAGAGGCAGGTGAGCCTTCAGAGGCTGCTCAACACTCCCAAGGAGTCAGCTTCAGTACCAGCACTTGGGAGGTGGAGTTCAAGGCCATCCTCAACTATACAGTGAGTTCAAGGTCAGCCTAGGCTACATGAGATCCTGTCTCAAAAAAAAACAAACACAAACTAGCCTCAGGAAGATGTCACACCTATAGCCTCTAACAGTGGGTGGTGCAGCCTGGGGCAGCTCTCACCTCCCCCCCTGAACACCTACAGCACCGCGTAGGAAGAACCAGTCCACAGGACATGCCAGAGATATTCAGTAAAACTATGAAAACATCTGTTAAAAAAACCCAAACAACTAAAACCTGAGATGATTGAGAGTCAGATTGCCAAGCCCCTTTGGATGCTCTCCCATGTGTCCCCAAATGAGATGTCCCCAAATCCCTGTGCCCAGAGGCAGGCAGATCTGTGGGCTTGGGGAGTATGGAGGGGCCATGCATCTGCTGGGCTGGATGGAGTCAGGAGAACTACAAGTGGCCTTGGGGTGCGGAAGACGACGCTCCGGCTGCCCGTCTCCTGCCTCAGTCCAAGGAAGCTAAAGGGTGGAGTCCATCAGCGGGTGGCCATTCTCAGGAAGCATGATTCGGGTACTGGCACCCATCTGGGCAGAAGACGAGTGGGCAGATTTGTGGTTGGACCAGCGGAGGCACATGCAGCAGAGGAGGCGGCGGAAGGTGCGGCGCATCTCGGCATCTCGGCAGGAGTACACCACTGCGTTGACCAGTGAGTTGGCCTCAGCCAGGAGCAGGAAGTACTTCTCCACAGCCAGGACATTGCAGGATTTACAGTCCAGACCATCTAGGAGCAACACCACCTGGCCTGGTGTCCAGCACACCACGAATGCCCCTGCAGGACAGAGGCGGGGAGTTGGGTGGTGGGGTGGGGGTGGGGTTGACGATGGTGAGCCACCAGGAGACTTGTCTGAACCGCTCTGTGCTCAGGCATATACCACACAAGCTCCCTGTAGGGGCAGAACTGCTAGGAGAGGAGAGACACTTTTCTCTAATTTACCTGCCAGAGGGATTCCTTTCCTAACTGGGATAAAGTAGCCCAGGGCCCCGGAACCTTCTATAGGAGATTTGTTCACTAAAGGATGGGACAGGAGTTCGTCATGGGACAGGCTGGCTATCCAGGAATCACTGGGGAGAATCAATCCTGGACCAGGAACAGATTTCCTCCTATGCTAAAAGCCTCAAAGAGGGACTTATTGCTAAGACTGAGGACTCAAATTCAATTCCCAGGACCCACGTGGAGGAAGGAGAAAACTAATTCCCAGACGTTGTCCTTACACCTCCACACTGAAGTGCATGTGTACACACATCTGTGCACACATACACAAAATAAATATCAAAAAAAAATTTATTTTATTGTCGGGTGGTGGTGGTACACATCTTTAATCCCAGCACTTGGGAGGCAGAAGCAGGTGGATCTCTGTGAGTTCGAGGCCAGCCTGGGCTACAGAGTGAGTTCCAGGAAAGGCGTCAAAGCTACACAGAGAAACCCTGTCTCAAAAAAAAAAAAAAACAAACAAAAAAAAAAAAAACAACCCCCCCAAAAAAAAAACAAAAAAAAACAACCCTCCCCCAAAAAACCCCAAAATTTATTTTATTTACATGTGTGTGTACGTGTGTATGAGTGTAAGCCAGATGCATGTGGGTACTGTCCTGAAGGCTAGAAAAGAGCATCAGATCTCCTGGAGCTAGAGTTGCAGGTGGTTATGAGCTGTCTAATGTGGGTATTGGGAATTGAACTTGGGCCCTCTGGAAGAACAGAAAGTGCTCGTAATCACGGAGCCATTTTCTAACCCCCAAAAAGAATAATTAAACTCCAAAGGAGAGCAAGGTGTGGTGGCACATGCCCATCAACCCAGGGAAATAGACACAGGAGGGTCAAGGAGGGCTTCAGGACTGCCTTAGCTACATATAGAGTTAAGGTCAGCCTGGACTCCATGAAACCCTGCACTAAAAATATAACCAGCCAGGTGGTGGTGCACACCTTTAATCCCAGCACTCGGGAGGCAGAGGCAGGTGGATCTCGGTGAGTTCGAGGCCAGCCTGGTCTACAGAGTGAGTTCCCAGACAGGCTCCAAAGCTACACAGAGAAACCCTGTCTCAAAAAACCAGGGGAAAAAAAAAAAAAGTCTGGTGTGGTGGTGCACATTTTTAATGCCAGCACTCGGGAGGCAGAGACAGGCAGATCTGTGTGAGTTTGAGGCCAGCTTGGTCTACAGAGTAAATTCTAGGATAGCCAGGGCTATGTAGAGAGACCCTGTCTCGAAGAACAAAACCAAACACCTCTGTGTAGGCTGGCTGAAGGAGCATCTATTCCTCTTTGGAGGCTTCGCCTGGTCCTGCCGCTGGCTGTTCATCTTTTATCCTCTTTTCCTTCCCCTACATTGAAGACCATCTCCCTGGAGAAATCCCCTCCCTTCCTGCCAGTTTCCCAGGGTCCTATGGAGGTAGAGTCCCTGAAGCATCTGTCAGAGCACCCACTCACCCAGGATGATGACAACAGTCTTGACTAGGCTGAGCGTCGTCTCTCGGTAGCGGGGATGGCAGCTGACATGCTCCGCCATGCGTTCCACCCGTCTACGCACATAGAAGAAAATGTGTGTGTAGACCGTTACCATGAGCAGGAAGACAAGCAGGCTGGACAGGGCCCACACAGCCAGGTAGGAGCGGCTGAACAGGGGCACCATTCGTGAGCAGCTGTCCAAGTCACAGAGGCAGTGCCAGAAGTGTCCAGGCAGCAACCCCAGGCCCAGAGCAGCCACCCACACACCCACAATGAGTGTGACCACACGGCCCCGGGGCAGGCGGCTGTGTAGCTGCACAGCCATCACGCTCCGGTGCCGCTCTACAGCGATGGCCAGCAGTGTGGCCACTGATGCCGTCAGGCTGGTGTCCAGCAGGCCCTGTCGCAGGAACCAGCCTTTGATGGAGAGCCTGGCGGTTCGTGGGCCAGTATGGAACATGAGGAAGAGGTAGGCCATGCCAGCGAAGAGGTCAGCGGCAGCCAAGTTGCCGAGCAGGTAGTATATGGGCTGGTGGAAGCGCCGATTGGAGGCGATGGCTGCAATCACCAGCAGATTGGTGAGCAACACCAGTACACTGACTGTCAGCCCCAGAGCCACCACCACCACATCCTTGGGGCGCCAGTGAAGGCTGAGCTCCTTGCCACTGTTATTATAGAAAAAGCCGATGGTCTCATTGTAGTAGCACTGACCCATGATGACCACCTGTGGATATGGGAAGAGAGAAGTCAAGGGAGGCATGAACAGGCATTGGTCAGAGACAAGAATCAAGATTGGGTGAGTGCAACCCACAGACTCAGAGGCCCTCTGAGCAAGGTGTCCGTGGTGAGAGCCAGAGTGACCTAAAATTCACAAGCTCTGTTTATCTACTCATAAAGCAGGGTCTCACTATGTATCCCATCTGGTCTAGAACTCCCTGTGAGACCAGGCTGGTCTCAAAATCACAGAGATCCGTTTGCCTCTGCTGAATGCTGCCATGACAATTTTTAAAAGGATCTCTGATCAGCGGGGTTTTTCTGTTTTTTTTTTTTTTCTTTTTTTCTTTTTTAAAATTGGAAGAAACCACAGCCAATGTATCTACACTGCAATTCAGGGCCTCGTGCCACCAATCTGCGACCAGATTGGACACCTGTGGTTTCCGAGGGGTGTGGGAGGGTTGGCTGGGGCAGCACAAAGGCAGTGTGAGCTGCAGGGGCAGCTTGAAGATCACACTGGTGCCAGGGTCCTTGCACAGTGCAGAGGCCAGGGGGCGTGTGCACACCAGAGCCAGGTTCCTAGTCAGCACCCGGAGGGCAGTGCCAAGGCACAGAGGTGACTTAGCGTGAGCAGAGTAGACAAAACGCCCCAGGAGTTGAGTTACAGGCAGGATTCCGTTCAAGAGCTCTGGAAGCTGGCCATTTCGCGGTGGGACGGAGGACCAACAGGCCTCCGGGACAAAAGAGGGTGTTGCAGACAACTTTAGGCTAGAGGAAGGGTTGTGGAGAGGGGCGCGCCTCACTCTCTCTGGAAGCCTGCACCCACCCTGGTCCGGTTGGTGCTCATCTTACCTGGGCCTCTAGTCAAGCGGCAGATGGGGCGGGCTCGCAGGGGTCGAGACAGGACTAAGACCCATGGCCCTGCTATGGGGCGGTTGCGCAGCTGCGTCCGGTGTGCTCGGAGCCCCAGGCCGAGGAGGCGGGAGAGGCGGGCCCTAAGGCCACGCCCCTACCTGCCCCAGCTCTTGGCCCCTGGGGGGTGTCCCGCCCCCTAGAGCGTACCACCCGCACGTCGGAAGTACGGTCTTCTGACACTGCGGCAGTCCCACCTCCTCCCTACAGCCCCGTTTTCCCACGTGGGACACCCCTTCCACTCCGTCTCCCGCGCACCTCACGTGCTTGCCCTTTCGCGCCTTTGGGGCTGAGTCACCTGGCAGCTGGAAAGATCCGCAGTGGTGGCCTCTGGGGCGCCCCCCTGTTCCTGTCCAATCCTGTACCGAGCTGCAAGCCCCGCCCTGCCGTGGTCAAGCTGGCGGCTGGACCCCCGCCCTACTACTGCCATGACACCAGCAAGCGACCCAGACCCTGTGGGCCACCCTGGCTCCCCGTGGTCTCCCCTCAGCCTGCCACTGGCTCTGGCCTGCAGCCTCCTCCCCGGCCTCCCCCGTCCGTAGCACACAGCCCCATTGTCCCGATTATCTGCACCGGGTTGTATTTGATTATGTAGAACCGGATCAGGGACACAGAGCTCTCTGGCAGGGCCTGGGTGACTCATCTGGGGCTCCAGGCCCTGAGCCTGTGGGTTTCAGGGGGTGGTTTTTAGAAGTCTTGGTTCATCAGGTCAATAATAAAGGGGTAAAAGACACCGCTGTTACTGGTGACCTCATCTTTGTCAGCCTTCCCTGGCAAAGACAGATGTGCAAGAACATAACAGGATTTTTATTTTTTATTTATTGAGACAGAGTTTCTCTGTGGTTCTGGCTGTCCTGGGATTAACTCTATAGACCAGGCTGGCCTTGAACTCAGAAATCCGCCTGCCTCTGCCTCCTGAGTGCTGGGATTAAAGGCCTGCGCCACCACTGAACAGTGGACTTTTTTTTTAATTAAAATTTAATTTTATTTGTGCATGTGCCTGTTTATGAGTAGAGGTCAGACATTTTGCAGTAACTGGCTCCCTCCTTCCACCACGTGGGACTGGAAGATCCAGCTAAGATGGGTGAGGTTTTGTAGCAAGCACCATTTGCTCAGGCATCTCACCCGCGGCAGGATATGGGTTTGTTGACTTGGCCAGCACTTGGGAGGCAGAGTATTTCTATGAGTCCTATAACAATCTGGTTAACATAGGGAGTTCCAGACCAGCCAGAGCTACACAAGAGTGTCTCAACAATGAAAGAAAGACGTAACAGAAGGTGACAGGGCTGAACCACACCCGCCCATTCACTTGGAATCTGTCTAGGAGGCAAGAGGCAGCAGGGCCAGGAGCCATTATGATCAAAGTGGTCAGACATCTGTCTCAGAGGTCAGAGACTGGAGTAGACCCCAAGGATCTTTGGACCTGTATTGACCATTGAGTATTGATCCTGAATCACCTGTGCACCCGTGTTGCCTTGCTGTTTTAACCTCCTCTGGCAGGGAGATGTTGAGACAGCAACCAAGTGTTTTAGGATATCCCCAAGATGGGTGGTCTTCCTTACTCAACTCTGGTAACCTCGTCTCTCCCCACATCCACTGACTTGGTTTGGTCACCAGGTGGGGCAGGTAGGTAGATATATAGGGCCATCAACTCAGTCCTGGGTCCCACAGGATGGTGGATGGTCAGAGATGCTCCTCAGATTCCTCAGGCTCAGCATCAGCACAACAAGTGGCCCTGGACACAGACTCACTGTCCAGCTTGGAGAGTAGCCGGGCCGTCTCCTGGGTGATCTCAAAGTGCTTAGGCAGAGGGTTCCGGCGCAGGGGGCTGCCTTCAGGGGAGGCAGCAGCAGGGCCCAGGCTTCGTCCCCTCAAACTACCTCTGTGTACTGTTGAGACAGTGACAGGAGTCTCCTCACACAGCTTGGAAGCCACCAGAGCCAAGCTGGATAGTTGATGAGTGACTGGTCGTACACCCCCCCGGGAATACTTCACTGGCTGGCGGCTGAAGTGGCCCCGCGATTGCGTTCCCAGGAGCAAGTCCTCAGGGTTGTGGGTGAACCCTGTGGAGTGATGAATGCTAAGCATCCCCGAGTTCTCACAAGGTACCCCCAAGAGTGACCTGTCAGCCAAGCAACCCTGGGGCAAAGAGAGCGCTCCCCAGGACACTCACCTTCCCCTGCCCCATCTCCGGTGCTTTCCACCTCCTTCTCCTCCCTTTGGTCCCTCTGCAGAGCTGCAATCTGCAGGAAGAAACCCAGAATGTGACTCCCCACAGTAAAATCCCTGTTTCGGGGTCTGTGGGGGTGGCTCAGTGGGTCGGAGGATTTGCTGTGCAGGTGTGAGGACTGTAAAAGGTCAGGCATGGCTGGGAGAGCTTGTAACTACTATTTTATGGGTTGGAGGCAGGGGTCCTGGGAGCTCATGGGCATGCCAGCCTAGCTGAAATAGTACGCTGCAAGTTCAGTGGGTGACCTTGTCTCAATACACACTGTCTGTACATAGCCAGTGCTCATCTGTTGCCCACACTCTGTGCTCATGGCAGCTAGCAGAGCCATCTGGCTAATCTTCTTTTCCAGTGCTAGGAACCAAACCCAAAGCCGCACACATGCTAGACGAGCACTTTGCCACTGAGATTCGTTTGCAGCTAGTCCTTGCTTCCTTCCCGTTTCCCTACTCATTACAGTACAGGACTGCACACAGCATGCATGCTCCCACCCCAAGGCCTTTGCACCTGCTGTTCCCACTGCCTGGTACTCCCTTCCCCAGATTTTCCCATGCCTCTTTCCACCCCCATGCCATGCTAGTCTTTGCTCAAATCACCTTTCCATAAGACTTGCCCATAGTATATTCCCTGCTACAAAGTCCTCTAGACCTCACCTTGGGGCATCCCTTCTTCCATCCTCTTTTCTTCATAGGACCATGTAATGTTGCATATTTATTTTTGGTCTTTTTCCTCTTGGATCGGACACCGAGAGGAGGTCTTTGAATACCTATCTACTTCACTGACAGATCTGAAGTGGCTGGTGCTGACTGTGCTGGACAGCAGAGCTGGCCCAGCCATATATTCTACTACCCATGTTTACCTCTGCGGCTGGTACAAGTCAGACTAGAGTGAGTGGAAGAAATTTTAAAAGGGGGAAGTGAAATGGCTCAGTGGGTGAAAGCACTAACTGAGCCATCCTGGTTAACAATCACAAAGCCAAAGAACCAGACGCATGACTGGTGAGATGGCTCTGTGGGTGAGGGTAACCGCCACCAGGCCTGATGATGAGTTTGATGTCCAGACCCTACTTGGTAGAAGGAAAGAACTGGTTCCTGCAAGTTTTCTTCTGACCTATGCCCGTGTGCCCCTCCCACTAAATACATAAATATGTCTTTTAAAAAAGCTGGATTGGGGGTAAACACCCATAACACCAGTTCTTCTATGGTGAGATGGGAAGCACCCGCTGATCAGCTAGCCTGGAGTATAAAGCACGGTAGAAACAAGGCTGGAAAGAGGGCAGGTTCTGAAACTTGTCCTCTGACCTCTACACACTTAAGTCAATAAGTTTTCTTCCTTCCTTCCTTCCTTCCTTCCTTCCTTCCTTCCTTCCTTCCTTCCTTCCTTCCTTCTATTTCTCTCTCTCTCTCTCTCTCTCTCTCTCTCTCTCTCTCTCTCTCTCTGTTTTTTGAGACAGGGTTTCTCTATGTAACAGTCCTGACTGTCCTGGAAACTCACTCTGTAGACCAGGCTAGCCTTGAACTCAGAGATTGCCCGCCGAGTGCTGGGATTAAAGGTGCGTGCCACCATGACCCAGCCTATAAGTAAGTTTTAAAGAGAAAAGAAGATGCCCAGAAAGGAAGTGCTCACCCAACTGCAATTCTAGCACTCAAAGCGCTAAGGCAGGAAGATCACAGAGAAAGACCCTATCTCAAAATCAAATAAAACAATACAATAAAAAGGCAAGTGTGTTAGGGCTGGAGAGATGGCTCAGTAGTTAAGAGTGCTGGCTGCTTTTCCAGAGGACCCGAGTTCAATTCCCAGCACCCACATGGCAGCTCACAACTGTCTGTAACTCCACTTCGAGGGGATCTGACACCCTCACAGACATACATGCAGGCAAAACACAATTGTACATTAAAAAAAAACAAACGCAAGTGTGTCATTAAACTCAAGGTCACCTTGGCTTACAGCATGAGTTCAAGGCCAATCTGGCAAACTAAAGGAGGTTGAGTAGGTAAAGGCATCTGCCACCAAGCCTGGCGATTCCGATATCCAGGACCTACATGCTAGAAGAGAACTGACTCCATGAGTTTTCTCTGACTCCATGAGACCCCACCCCCACAATAAATAAATAAATAAATAAATAAAATGTAATACAAGAAATTTGGGGGGGGGGAGAGATGTCTCAGTGGGTAAAGGTATCTTGCTATCAAGTTTAAGAACCTAAATTCCATCTCCAGGACCCACGTGGTAGAAGGACAGGTTGTCCTCTGGCCTTCATGTTCATGCCATGACTTGTGTGTGTGCCTACATTCTCTGTCTCTGTCTCTCTAAATAAATGCTTTTAAAAAATGCAAAAGAAATAAAAGTAAAGAGAGCTGGGAGTGACTTAGTGGTAAGCACACACCTAACACATACACAAGCCCTGGATTCAATATCCAGTTGTATAAAAGAAAAGGAATTAAACACAGACAAGGCCCTTCCCACATCTGTGGGATAAGCAGGCTCCTACCTCAGGAGGTGTGACCTCAGGACACTTCTCCAGGGTACTGTGGTGTTTGGGGTCAGGGCTGGAGTCTGAGGCTATGGTCAGGGGCTGTGTGTCTTGGGCAAGAAGTGAGGCTGGGTGCTGGGGACTGGATTCGAGGAGTGCAAGAGCCAGGCCAGGGTCTTGGGTCAGGGGCTCAGAGGCCAGAGGGAGCTCATCCACTCCAAAGATCTGCTCATAGTGCACAATGAGGAACTCAACAAGCTGAGCCTGGTGACTGGAGTCCAGCAGACAGGCCATGGGACTGGCACTGGGGGCCCTGGGTCCATCTGGTGGCCGCAGCAGCGTAGGCCCAAACACAATTCCCAAGTTGTTGGCAGACATCTTGTTTTCTTCAAACCGAGCTGCCACCCTGAGGATGGTGTGGGGAGAAGGGTCAAGTGGAGAGTTGGAGGAGAAGGGTAGGACCTGTGGGCTGTCCTGGTGACTTGGCCAGGCCACAGGAAGTAGTCTTTGGTCACTGTTTGAGACCAGTTAGTTCACATGGATAGTATCAGGGTTAGGTGTGGGTATACAGGGTTCTGAGCTCAGAAGAAACATTAAAGGTCAGAGGTTAATATGAGCCACATAGGTAAGCAGCTACGTGTCTAGGGAAAGAGGGCCATGATTCAAAGCTTAGGGACCCATGCACACCTGAACAGATGGGCCACCAGGTGCCGCAGGGTGCTGTAGTTAGAGTCAGGCAGCTGCACCAGGAGGGTCTTCAGCGAGCGGATAACCTCAGGGCTGGGGCTGGGGGTCCCAGGGCTGTCCCCAGGGTCTGCATGCAGGGTCTTTGCCAGAGAGATGAAGGCGTCGTAGAAGTGGAAGGGGACCACGGGGTCAGTGAGCTGGTGGGGACAGGAGTGTGGGTGGGCTGATGAGGGTCCTGAGCCAGAGGCTGCATGGCTCCTGCCCACCACCTCAGGCCTGGAGCCACCTACCTCCTGAAGAAATCGCTTGAGGACACTGGTGATATCGTGAGGAGAGTTTCCGGACAGTTCAACCAGTGCTCGGCCATTCTCAAAGGCCTGGCAGAGCCGCTCCACACGCACTCGAGACCCACTGACCCGATAGATACCCTGCAGAGTAAGGGATACCTCGTTTGTGATCTGGCCATCAGTGGGGACAGATCACTTGTGGCGACAATCCAGAATGAAGATGGAGCCTACCTGTAGGCCAAGGGCGCGGTGCTCTATCTCAGCTGTGCATCGGGTGACCACAAAGGGCACCTCCTCAGGGAAATCTCTGGGGAGTTGTAGGAAGTCAACCCCAAAGAGAGGCATCCGGGCTGGAAGCCGCCGATGTCCACAAAGGATGAGGAGGGTCTCCAGGCAGCGCTTGTGACAGGTCAAAAAGCACTGGGGGCAAGGTCACAGGGTTAGGAGAGAGCTGGGGACAAGAAGGTCATCAGGTCAGCAGGGGTGAGAAGATCATCAAGAAAGCCAGGGAGTGGAGAATGCTAAGAGATGTTAGACCTGACCAGTGAGAAGGTTCAGCAGTTAAAGGTGCTTGCAGCCAAGCCTGACGATGATCCCCAGGACTCACATGCAGGAAGGAGACTCCTTTAAATTTTCCTCTAACACTCACACACAGACCATGGCCCCCCCCTCCCCCACACACACACAGTAAATAAACAAACATCAAGATTGAGAGAGGTCATCAGACAAAGGTAGGGCCTAGAGCAAAAGGGCTGCAGGGATCTGGGTCAGTGTGTTTGGGGAAAGTCAGCAGAGGTCATTAGGTCTCCAGTCCAGGCCATACCTCTTCACACTCTGTCCCGCTGACCATGAAGGCTTCACATTCTCTGCACTTGGCTGGGCCACGCAGCCGCCGTAGCCGGTGGGTCTGAGCGGCTGTGGACAGTGTCCACTTCCTGAAGGGGCTGCCTAGTCCGTTCTCCATCCCATCCCCCAGATCTGCAAGGAGGGAGGTCGGGGCTGTCAGCGCCACCCTCTTGTCCCTGTGAGCCCACCTGCCCACATATGTCGAGCCTTACCAGGGTCTCGCTCCTCAAAGTCATCAGAGGACTCAGTGCCTGTAGATGACGCCTTCACAAGCCTCCGAGTGCCAGCACCTGGGGTCAGGGGGCACAGAGGTAGGATCATTATGGTGGTCATGGGACAGGCTAGGTCTAAGGAGGCAGGTTTGGTTTTTAGGGCTTCCAAAAACACCCAGAGATATCCTTGAGAGAAAGGGTCAGAGACGAGAGACTAAGTCCAGGAACGGGCCCTTGTCTGGTGGCTAAGAGGGAACTTCCACCAAGACAGTGGGTCAGCACTTGAGGAGCAGGGGTATGGGACAGATCAGAGACCAAAAGGTAGAATGGAGATTAAAGGTCAGTGCTTGGCTAGGAGCTGGAGGACAGATGGTAGGAAGGTATAGGTGTTTGTGGGCAGGGAAGGGTCAGGTCCTACATTCACCTGGGCTGGAAGTAGGGGAATCCAGAGACTGGGATTCATGACCACCACCTACACTGTCCACATCACTGCCTGGAGTGGGGCCTGGTATCCCTGGGAGAGAAGAGGTCAGTCAGGCTGGCCCAAGTCCAGGCCTTATACCCACCAGGCCCCCATGAACTTACCCTGGCTGCCTACGCTGGTATCGTCCCAAGGGCCAGGCTCAGAGGAACCCTCCTCCAGCCTTGCATGTGGGGGCCCTGAAAACTTCTTTTTTGTGTCCTGAGGGGAACTGGGAGAGAGAGATTTGAGGGCTTGGTCCCCAGGAAGATGGCCTGGGTGACAGCAAGTGGGCATAGCATCTGGGTCCCAACTCCAAAGGTTTGCAAGCTCTGGTGTCCAGGGCCATCTTAGCCCCATAAGGGTCCTAGCCCCACCACCCTAAGACTGGGGTAATTCATCAAAAGTCCCCCATGGTCCTTTAAGTACCCCTAAAGAAAACCATTGACCCATTTCAAAGCAAACAACACAGGAAGGGGCTGGAGAGGTGGCCCAGTGGCTGTGAGTGTTTGCTGCTGTTCCAGAATCCAAGCTCAGTTCCCAGCACCCACACATGTGGCTCACAACTGGCCCTAAGTCCAGCTCCACAGGCTGATGCCCTCTTCTGGTCTCTAAGGGTACCTGCACACGGGAGGCATATACACATACATCTAAATAGAAATAATTCTTTAAATAAAGACACTAAGTGAGTTCCAGGACAGCAAGAGCTACATAGAGAGACCTTGTTTCAAAAATATCCCAGGGCCTGGCAATGGTGGCGCACGCCTTTAATCCCAGCACTCGGGAGGCAGAGCCGGGCGGATCTCTGTGAGTTTGAGGCCAACATGGTCTACAGAGGGAGTTCCAGGGCAGCCGGGGCTATGCAGACAAACCCTGTCTCAAACAAAACAAAACAAAACAAAAATCCTGAAGACTTATTAAAGAAATGGGGACTAGTTGGGAGAGTAAGGGATTCATCCGGGGTGGAAGGGAGCAAGAGAGGGTATCAGAGGTGAACATAATCAAAGTATATTATATACACATATTAAAACCCGGCATCGGGCTTTTGGGCTTACTCCAAGCCCAGCCCTAGGGCCCACCTGTGCACCACAGGTGTGAACTCCTGGAAGCAGAAGGCAGGAGATGGCGGTGGCGGAGCCCCAGGCTGCAGTGCTCGCACAAACTCCTGGTAGCGCTGGCCGGGCTCAAAGGGCGCACAGCACTCAGCCAGAGCAGAGAAGGCGCGAGGTCCTCGCTCTGCCTGTGCCCCTCGCAGCTCAAACAGGCCCAGCGTCACCTACAAGCATGGAGATAAGCATAATCTAAGAAGACTGGACCTGGATTGCTGGGGTATGGTGGAGCCAGCAATAAGCAAGGCCAGTGCTTGAGAACAGGGTCTGTCAATGGTAGGCTGTAAGGGGGTGTCATCAGGGTATGGGGCCTGCACTAATGACGGGTGTCCTGGGGCCTCAGAGATGGATTAGGGGCAGAGGAATGGAGTATTTATTTACTCAAGTGCAATGAACCAAGGGTGACCGTGGGGGAGGGCCTTACCCGCCTAAGCACTTCATCTCCTTGCAACACCAGCTTGCGTACATGTGACACTATCCGCTGCTTGGTGGTCTCCAGATCCTGCTGCCGTGCATTGGCCTCCCGAACACAGGCCTGGTATAGAGCCTCCGCCTCTTGTGCCTGGGGAAACCAAGGCAGAGACGGCTTAAGAGGACTGGAGTTGGGGAAAGGAAAGTAGGCAATGTTAGGGGTTCTGGGTAAAGGGCCTCCACCTTGGCCTGTGCCTCCTCTCGGGAGCGCCGTCTGCGCTCCTGCTGCTTGCTGGATCCGGGAGACGCCTGGGGAGGAGGGTCCTCAGGGGACCCCTGGGAACGTGCCCACAGGTCTTCTCTGCGTTGAGTGTACTGGAGCTGGGCGCGCCGCAGTGCCTGCACTGCCTCATTCTTGGAGGCAATAAGAGGACCTTTATAAGGCCTCGGTCTGCCGTCTGCAGAGGCCTCCAGTCTCTGGTGCAGGGCCCACCTGCGCAGGGCCTTACCATGCGTTTCTGCTCCTTCAGCCACTGCTCCTTGAATTCCTTCCTCCACTTTTCAATTTCCATCCTTTTGGCTGCTAGAGGCTGCAGAGTGGAGGATAGGGATGGAGAAGCAGCTTCAGTACTCCCCATTCGTTGTTTCCTGTCCCCCCCCCCCATCCCCACTCCCACCCCAGGCATGGGCTCTACCTTAGACACCACCACCCACACCTCAGACCTGAACCCGTTCCTGAATCTGCTGTTTCAACCAGGCCTGCTCTACCCTAGGCCCATGTACATGAGCAGAAAGTTGTGTGATCATCGCCTCTTCAGGGACACAGACATCCTGAGGTCTTATTCCTGAGAAATGCCATCCTGACACCCCTACTGGTGTATTCTTTTCAATGAAAATTTTAAATTTTATTTTTATTATTTTAAAATGTGTGAATGTATGCAGGCTTGTGCACATGAGTGTGGGTGCCTATGGAGGCTAGAGGCATCAGATCCCCAGGTAGTTAGAGTTACAGGTGGTTGTGGACTCATGGTTGCTAGGAACTCAGGACCTCTTCAAGAGCAGTATGTGCTCTTAACCTCTGAGGCATCTCTCCAGCCCCCTTTTAAATTTTTACTTATTTATTTTGCGTTTATATATGTGTGGGGACACATTCATGCCAGCATGTGTGAGGTCAGAAGGTAGTTTGTGGGAGTCGGTGTTTCTCCTTCCTCCAAATGGGTTCCAGGGACCAACTTACACTGCCAGGCTTGGTGGCAAGCATCTTCACCTGCTGAGCCAACTCCATGGGTTCCCTCTTTGTTTTGTTTTTGTTTGCTACTGGGGATTAGAACCACGGCCTTGCATGTGTTAACTAATTCTATTATTGTGCTATATCTCTGGCCCTTCTTTTTTTAAAGTCTATTTATTTATTTATTTATTTATTGTTATTATGTGTGTATGATGTGTGTACATGGGCATACAGGTCATGGCATGTGTGTGGAGGGTAGAGGACAGCATCATGAAGTTGGAGCTCTCTTTCTACCTCTCTGTGGGTTTCAGAGATTGAACTCAGTCCTCAGGCAGCAAGCGCCTTTACGTTCTGAGCCATCTCACTGGCCCTGAAACCATTTTTTTTTTTTTTTTAAAGATGGGTCTTACTATGAGGCCCTGGCTGGCCACCATCTCAGCAATTCTTGCCTGCTTCAGTTTCCCCAGCGTTGAAATTAAAGGTGTGCACCACTGTGCCAAGCTTGAAATCAGTATTTCCTTTTTGCTTTGTTTGTTCAAAACAGTCTCACATGTAGCTCAAGCTGTCCTAGAACTCACTATGTAGATCAAGCTGGTCTGGAACTCAGAGATCTACCTACCTTTGCCTCTCAAGTACTAGGGTTAAAGGTGTGCACCACTGTGCCCTACGAAACTGGCATTTCTAAGTGGGAAATTGTTAAAATTTGGGGCTGGAGATATAGTTCTGCTGGAAGAGGCTCTCCTAGTGTCCTCACGTCATCCTCCTCTCAGATGAAAGCACCATTATGTGTGTGTGCGCGTGTGTGCGTGCGTGTGTGCACGTGTGTGTGTGTGTGTGTGTATGTTTGTGTACGTGTGTGTGTGTGTGTGTGTGTGTGTGTGTGTATGTGTATGTGTGTGTTGCAGTCTCACGGGAATCTGGGTTTGAATCTCAGTGTAGGAACTTTGACAAGATCCTGAGCATCTCTGGGCTCCAGCTTCCTCCTGAGTGGCGCTTGCAGGGGTGGTGGTGGTGAGGATATGCTTACCTGGTGGTAATCTCTCTTCTGCTGGGCCAGCGTTTCCACGGCCAGGGATCCCAGGCTGAGGTCATGTTCCAGAAACAAGGTGTAGATGTACTGGAGTGGCATTTGGCTCTGGGGTGGAGTGCAGGGCTGGCTCAGGAACTGAACAGAGAGGGATGGAGGACCTGAGGGGAGGGGGCTGGGCTCTGGGAAGGGCTGGTACCTGCTGGAGAACGGACGCCTTGCCGGCCTCAGCGATCTTCATGACACTCTTAGCAAACTCGAGCTCTAAGGGGAGACAGTGGGGTTTGGGTCCTGCAGGCAGCTGAGGTTTGGGTCCTGGTGCCATCAGGGGCTGAGCAGAAGGAAGCCTCACCATAGTTGGCTCTCTTGTCTGTCCAGGCCAGCAGCTCCTTGGCATATCGGCTCCATGCCTTGGCATACTCCAGGGCAGCATCCACACCGCCCTTGGTCCGAATGAGTCGCAAATCTAGTTCTTCCTCTGGGACACATAGGGAAACCCCTGAGCCCAGCCCTCCTGTGGGAGGAAGTCTTCCCTGCACTCCGAGACCAGACCCATGGCTTCTGTTCCACACGTTCATGGATCCCTAAATCCCCTTTTGGGATCAGTCAGTACCATAATTTACAGATTCTCTACTCAAAACTGGGGAATACTTTAGGACAGGGGCACTGTGGGCTCTGCCCTGTCCCCTGAACCTGGCACAGAACAGGGTTGTGATGCCTTGGTGAAGGAATGACCTCCTCTACCCACCCCCATCCTTGTCTGAAATCCTCCCCTACCTGTGAGGGGTCCAGGACCCTCTGGGGAGGGATCACTCCAACAGCTGGCTTCACTGCTCTGGGGTAAGAGGATAAGAGACAGCATTCAGGAGCAAGCAACCCAGGGACTGGCCTCACTGAGGACCCTGATCTTGTCCCTACCTCCTCATTCACCCTTTTGACTGTGGCAATCTTCTCAGGCTCCAGGTCTTCTCTGAGTACAAGGTCTCCAGCCAGGGGGTCGAAAGCCCTGGGGGTGGGGTGGGGAGTAGGAGTATGAGGATATGAGGAAGCAATTTCTGCCCAGACTGTCCTTTGTTGGGGAAGAGTTCTGGGGATGCTAGGACAGTTGAAGGAGAAAGGGGAGATACAGTCTTTGATATTATCTGTGATTTAGAAGGTGTGATCTGAGGATTTAAGGGAGGCAGGTGAAGCTGTGGTTTGTGTTTTGAGAGAGAAGCTCATGTATCCAGGCAGGCCTTCAACTCACTGTGTTGGCCTGATTCTCTGCCTCCACTTCGAAAGTGTGGGAATTACATGGATGCACCACCACCCTGGTTGGTTTGTGCAGTACTATGGACGGAAACCAGGCTTTGTGTATGCCAGACAAGCATTTTATCAATTGAACTCCTAACTCTCCTTTTCCCTTTTGTGATACAGGCAGGATGTTATGCACTTGACCTACTACTCAGCCACATCCCCAGGTGAGATCTTTTCCTAAAAACAGGATGAGAAAGGGCTTGAAGGGCCTTAGGTAATTTAGGGTTTCAGAGTGGGATTATAGCTATTTCAACCATTTCAAGGGATCATAAGGCTGTGTGTGTGTGTGTGTGTGTGTGTGTGTGTGTGTGTGTGTGTCTGGACCACTTTTGAGATACACCCAAACACCTGTGTATCTAGAATGCCAGAAGGCACAGGTGTTTGGGAGGGTCCTATCTTAGGCTCAGGAGGTGTAAGTCAGTGTGTCCAGATGTGGGGCAGCAGACAGGGAGCTTAGCTAGATTTGGTGACAGGCTCAGACTCACACGTTCCCCAATGATATCTCGAGGTTGTCCAGGCTCTGGAAGATGTCACTGTACCTCTTCCTGCCCTCGGGAGCTGAGGTTAGCTCTGGGGGAGGGAAGTGTAAGAAAACATGAGCCACAGTGGTGGCAAAGCAATCTGCATGCACCTCAACCACTCTCAAGCAGAGGTGGAAGAGAGAGAAAGAAACAGAGACTTGAGTGATTCTTGGCCTAAGACTAGTGTGGGATGGGACAGTGAGCTTCGGTGGGGTCACTTTGGACCAGACAGATGGACCCAGGCAAAATCAGAGCAGCGGTTGCTCACAGTCACAGAGACACCCACACAGGCATGGACACAAGCAAAACAAGAAAACATGCAGCTGACACACGAATGCCGAAATAGAGGACTGGCTTGACAATGGAGCCACATGGACCCCAGGGTAGACAGATGGAAACGCACGTGGGACGCACAGACACTTAGCCTGCGGCATAAACACACTGGAGTACGGCTGAAACCACGAGGGACAGGACTGAATGACACTCGACACACACAAAGACAGCCAAAAACATAACCCAGACCTAGTCACAATTCTGCTGCCGCCCCCTAGCCTGATGCCCCTGGGGCGCCCTGCAAGGATCCTGGCCGTGACACCCTGCCCCCATCCATCGTGTAATCAGAAGCAGAAGCGGCCACTTCCCCTTCCTGGGCCCCTTCCCCCAGGCATCCGGGGTGCCGGATCTGCAGGGCAATCGGAGGGCCAGGGGCTGGAGTCTCCTGTGCGTTTCGGGGGGGGTGGGGGTCTCCAAGGTGCGCAGACCTCCCCACGCCCTTCCCGTTCCAGTACTTCTTTCCCGGCTGTCAGGTAGCTCATGGGTAAGTGAGGCTCCCTGGGTTAGGAGCTGAGGAGCGGTGGAGGGAGGCCCCCCCGGCCCCCACCCCCCTACCTGTCTCCGTAGCGTCCATGGTGAGGCCCGGGGGCAGGGGGTGGGGTGGTGAACACGCAGCAGAGCCGAGATAGGGACAGGGCTGCGCGCCGCCCGGGCCAGCCCCGATTTCCTGCCTCCGCTGGCCCAGTGCTATCGCCCCGCCCCACCTCTGCCACGCCCCAAGATGACACGCCCCTCCCGGAAGCCGCCATCGGACTTCTGACCAGCTCCCAGTGCTCATCCCAGGCTCCCTGTAGCTGAGCCTCAGCGGGCCAGGAGTCCCTTCCGTAGATTTGTGCATCACCCCAAAGCCTGGCAGTACTCCCTGCCAGCAAGCCTGGGGTTCCCGCCCCAGAACCCTGCCCCACCCAGTGACTAGACCAAACTCCCGGCCCAGGGTTTTAGATCCAGGGCGCCCCCTGTGAAGAACTGCTGTTATGAAGAGTGCCGCAGAACCTGCCCAGCACCGTGGCTTTCATGGGTCAGGTTCCCTTTTTTGGAGCGGGCGGGGGAAAGACGTGTCTATTTGGCCTGGCTGGCCTGAATTCCGTGTGTAAACCAGGTTAGCCTCAAACTCAGGAGATCCCCCTGCCTCTGCCAGCTGAGTGCTGGGATTAAGTATTTGGTTGGGCCAGGCTCTTGAGGTGGTTCCCTTCCGGTGCCGTCGGTGTTCTCAGGGGTCTCTTGCACTGGACCTCCAAGAACTATCCCAGGGTCAGGAGTCCCCCACCTGCACGTTTCCTTCAAAGTAAGGAGACTACCCAGTGGTGGCCGACTGCAGGGACAGCAGCGTGTCGGGCGATGGGCACGACACTGGAAAACCGAGGTCTCAGATCCAGGCTGAATGCCCAGAGGGTGTCATTCTCACTCTCCTCCCTGGGCTTGTGGTGATGCCAGGCCTTTCTTTGGTGACCACCTGGCCCCTCCAATTCCCAGGGGCCCTGTGTGGCACAGACAAGTGGAGGCAGGCTTCATAAAATTGCAGACGCCAATTTATTTACCAAAGGCGCTAGCCAGGACTGCTTTCACTAGCCTGGCCAGTGGTTGCCCACAAGGGTCCCAGCTCAGTCTTCCAAGGGCAAGGCAGGGCTGCCTCACCGTGGAGATGGGAGCAGTGTTCCCTCCTGGAGCCATGGGGGGCAGTGCTCCTGCCCAGCAGCAGCCAGGGTAGGTGGTGGATACCAGCACCATCATCTCAGGAAGGCACTTTCAGCTTCGGAGTCCCCAAAAAGAACTGTAGGACACGGTCAGCCAGGAGTGCCAGGCAGAAGTCCAGGGCCAGGACCTGGCCAATGACCAGCTTGAACTGTCAAGGAGGAGGCAGGTGAGCTGGGCCAGTGGCTGGGCTAGACTGGGCTGAGCCAGGGACCATTGCTCAGGACCACTCACCTCCACAGGGATGTCCACGAGGCCAAACTGGCTGTTGAAGTCCGGTGAGGAACCAAGGAGCAAGCCAATGATGGCCAGCAGTGACACCGCCAGACTCCACACCAGGGGCTTGTTCTCAGGCAGACTCTCCATGAAGGGTGGGCCCTGTAGTGAAAAGAGACAGCTGCCTGGGGAGGGCTGAGCAGGGGTTAGGCCAGGTGGGAATGGGTAGGTATGTGGGGCCTCACCTTGTAGTTGATGGCGAAGGTAGCCATCTGCATGGCCATGGCCATAATGTACACAGTGCTGTTGACCAGGGTCGGCTCAAACTCCTTGTATAGGTCTACAAACTGTTCCTGCCTACAGGGACAGGTGGGTGTCAGTACCCCTCTCCTGCTCAGGCACCCTGTGGCTTCCCACTGCCCTGACAGAGAACCAGGGCCTGCCTGGCTGTTCCTCCCTCCTCTCCTCCTGGAACCCCACTTACTTCTCAGGGCTGCGTGCCTGGGCCTCACGGTACAGGTAGACGAGGCTCAGAAAGTGGACAGAGAACTGCAGCATCACTGTGAGGATGGTGTACAGGTTGAAGATGTTGGGCAGGGGCCGCTCTCGGGAGAGAGTCTTGAGAGGCTGTGGGGCAGGACTGACCGTCAGAGCCAGCTTACTCACTCAACAGGTATAGAGATGATACTCCTGTCTCCTCAGGCATCTTGTTTCATCCTAATCTTGGGACTGCCTACGCCCAAAATAGTCTGTACTCCATGGTAGCAATGGAGGTCTCCATCAGGAAACAGATTTACTCTCCCTACTCCCAAGATGACAGTCAGAGCCTAGGGCCTGGTCCAGATTGCTAGCTTCCCATCCTATTAAGGTGGGATCTGAAATGTCCTCAGAAGACCCAGGGAACACGATACAGTAGGGGATTTGGAAAGTGACTAATGCCTGGACTGAGGGAAGCTTAGATGGTGGGGCCAGCATGAAGGGAGTACAGCCTTGGGGACAATCCCAGGCCTTCTTCTTTTAGCTGCTGTGAGGTGCAGAGCTCTAAATATGTATGGCCTGAAACTTCTGGAAGCCTAAGCCAAGACAGACCTTTTGTCTCAAGGTGTCCCGAGCAGCCTTTCCTCACCCTGATGGGAAGTTGACACACATCCGATGGCCACTGGGACCTCTATTTCGCCACATCAGTAACCAGTACAGACACCTGGTTGTGGTAGCGCCCTTTCCTCAGGAGGCCTCCCTGGCTATCCCTGAGGCCAGCCCCTGAAGTCTGTGACACACTTTCCCCCTCACAGAACTGTGTCCTCTGCTTGCTCTTATTCATCATTTCCTTTGCCCTGGGGACAGTGACCTGCCTGAACCCCAAGCTCACAGACAGTGGTATACCCTAAGCAATATCACTGGCAGCTATCCAGGCTTGACCCCGTCTGTATGTCCTGTGCAGTCTCAGGGAGCACTCCTGCCTCGGGGCTCTAGGTCTCTGTCTGTAACTTGGGGATGAGAATTCCAATCCACAAGAGCTCTTGAAATGTCCTATGGCCAGCCCTAGGCGGTGCAGGGCCCACCTTGGAGCGTGAGATGAAGAGGAAGCAGCCGGCCAGCAGCAGCCCCTGCAGGGTGGCCTGGAAGTCACTGAACTTGACACCCTCCAGGTAGAGGACACTTTGGCTATATGCCAGGATGAGGGCATTGAGGGCCAGGATCTTGAACATCTGTAGTGTCGTCACCAACGTGCAACGGCCCTGCTTGATCACGTGGCAGACTGTGGGAAAGCAGGGCATGAGTGGGCGCGGTGCTGGTGAGCAGGGCTCCAGGCAGGGCAGGGCTAGGTGCTTGGGACTCACTGCACTGGATGGAGGACAGCTTGGAGGTGAAGGGTGCTGCAATGCTGGCATCCCCCAGCTTCACAATGGGGGTGCTCTCGTCCTCCAGGTCTCGAAGCACCTGGCTCAGGCGGTCCTGTGGGGTGGGCAGCAGGGGTCAGCCCTGGCGAGCAAGGGTTATGGGCATTTCCAATCTGAACACTCACCCTGTGGGAGGCTGGTGGTTCCTCAGAGGACAGGAGTGCCGACCTCTGTTTGGTTGACCTGGAGGAGACTCTGGGGCCACTGTTGCTCAGGACCGGGCTGTCCCTTGGCCGCCGCCGCCGTTCTACAACCCTCTCAGGGGCATTGGCCAGGAGTGCTACACCTGAGGAAGTATTGAGGAGGACTGATGGAAAGCGGCCCAGGGGCAGGTACCAGTGTCCAGCTGCAGAGCTAGACCTCAGGCTGAGCTCACCACCCACCAGTTCCAAGATCCCCATTTCACCTGACTGCCCTATGGGGCCCTCAGAGACTGGCCATCTTGTTTCGCTGGAGAATGGCTTGGCAGATAAAAGCACTTCCCACACATTCCTGGCATTCGTGTGAATGTGAAGAGAGCCAATTCCACAAGGCTGTCCTCTGACTTTTACAGCTATGTGGTAGCAGGCATGTGCCTCCACCAGCATGAACACACATCACACAATACTAATAACTGTATTTAAAACACTGGATGGAAAAATGAAAGCAAGACTGGGGTGTAGCTCAGTGGTAGAATACCTGCCTACCCATGCTCAATTCCCCAAGTTCAATCCCAGAACCAATTTTCTTTTTTTTCCTGACAGGGTTTCTCTGTGTAGTCTTGACTGTCCGGGGACTCTATTTGTAGACCAGGCTGTCCTTGAACTCAGAGATCCACCTACCTCTGCCTCCTGAGTGCTGGGATTAAAGGCGTGCGCCATCACTGCCCAGTCAGAACCAATTTTTTTTAAAAAAAGCATCACTTTCAGTTTGTAAAGAGAGAATGTGAACAGTTGTTATTTGAAAAAGAAAGTAGAAGCCCCAAGAAGTCGAATGGAGATCACACCGATTGAGGGGTGTCAGAACCATGCTGACACAGGCACAGATGTGATCCTAGCCCTCTGGAGGCAGAAGCAGGAGGGGCTTGAGTTCCAGGCCAGGCAACACAGCAAGATCAGGCTCAAATGAGCACAAAAATCCCACCAGAACCTAAAATGAGCAACCGAAAACTGCTGGCCTCCAAAGAAACTAATTGAGAGAAAAGTCTACGAGAGTAAGAACCGCAGACTATGCAGGTCAAATGGAAAAGAACAAAGACCAAAGCGCAGCCTTTGCAGTCCAAGGCTGTCAACACTGGTCCAGACAGTGACCTGTGGTAACCATACCTGGCTGTGGGATTCATACAACAATGCCCCCAACTTCCTCTTTCCTCCTATCCTGTTCCTCATGCCTGTACCTTTCCCTGGCCTTGTAGCCCCCTCAAGAATTCTTTTTAATAGACAAGGTTCCATGTAACCAGGCTAGCCTTGCTAAGTATAGGCAAGAATGAACTTGGACCCCGGATTCTCTTGAGCTCTGCCTGGATGAGCACCACTGCCCAGGGAGGTTATTGGTTAAAATTACTTCTTTTTTCAGTGTTTGGGATGAAATCCAGGGCTGTGTACATATAAGGAAGACCTCTACACTGCGCCACACCCCCGGCCTCTCATTGGAGGATTCCAGGCAGGCGCTCTCCACAGAGCCATACCCCCAGCTCCTCTCCTAAGACTCAAACACCCCTGACTATCTATGAGCAAGAGGGCCAGGTGAGACGCCCACACTAGTGATGGAGACACAGCCCCAGCGATTGGAGCTCACCCACATCAGCATGCTTCAGTGCGCCCACGTCATTGGTGCCATCGCCACACATGAGGGTCACATAGCCCAGCTCTTTCAGGCTAGTGATGACAAATTCCTGCATGGTAGACATGAGATAAACAGGACTGCAGCCACTCCCAAAGCCCCCAGTGCCCAACCCTAGGGTCCTGCACATACCTTCTGCTTGGGGGCCACACGGGCAAACACTTGCACATGAGGGATGAGGCATAGCAGCTGCTGGGGGTCCACAGCCTGCAGGTGAGCCAAGCCATCACCTGTGAGGCACAGCGCGTGCTCCAGGGCCAGGGCCTTGGGGGAGCCCAGGGTCAGAGGCAGCACGATGCTGCTATCGATGGAGCGCCACTCACACGGCTGGCCTGTGGGTCACATCTACGGTCAGGGGTGGGACTCCAGGGCCAAGAGCCCCGCCTCCCCCAGAACCTGGCCCTGCCCTGGGCATTTCACAGGGCACACACACAGGTACAGGCAAGGAAATCGAGGACTCAGGACCTGAGCCCTGTTCCAATAGCTGCAGGAGTGGGCTAGATGCAAACACAGGAGGCTGGTCTTTTGGCAGTCAAGCCACCGTCCGTCTCCCTCTAGAAGTTACAGAACACTGATCCCTCATCTAACACATCTCTCTACCGCCAGCCTCAACTCCAGCCCTCTTGGAGCTAGGATCTCTCCCATGCTAAGGCCCATGGGACCCACTTTTTAGGGTCACCTGCCCACAACCCTCAGGTCCAAGAACATAGCATACAGGGCTGGAATGGAGGGAGACGTGGGGCCAACAGTTAAGAGTTCTCTGAGAAGCAGTGGGAGTTTCTAGAAGGCTTCCTCGCTGGGTACACTTCCCACCTCCCATTCTGCCATCCGGCTTTGGACACCCACTGCTCCTCACATGGGTCCTGCACTAAGTGATGGTTAGTGACCCCGAGCAAGAAGGGGGTTCACAGCTGGATGGTAGTGGTGCACGCCTTTAATTCCAGCACTAGGGAGGCAGAGCCAGGTGGATCTCTGTGAGTTCGAGGCCAGCCTGGTCTACAGAGTGAGTTCCAGGAAAGGCGCAAAGCTACACAGAGAAACCCTGTCTCGAAAAACAAAAAACAAAACAACAAAAAAAAAAAACAAAACAAAAAAAAAAAAAGAAAAAAAAAAAAGAAAAAAGAGTGGGTTCATTTGCTTACGTAGGAAAGATTCTGAAGCCTGGTCTCAGAAGAATATGTATGCAAAAACTGGTCTGAAAGCCACTGTGTAGCCCAGGCTGGCCTGGAACTAACAGCAATCTTCCTGCCTCAAGAGCTAGGCTGACAGGAGTGCACCCTCACACTTAGCTAAGTGGACTTCATTTTGAGTCCCAGCCTCCTTGCTTTCAAGTAAGATGCCAATAGCGTAGCAGTTTATCTCCTCCTTACATTGTGCACAGAGCTGCCCACAGTGCAGGGCAGGGCAGACAGATGTGCTAAGAACATGCCATGCCTTTTACCCAGGATCTACCATTCTCAGTGCTGGGCACCTAGCAACCCATGGGCAATGGCACAGGAGTGACCTGCCCAGCCCAAGGTGGGCAAGGATGACGAATGAGTACCTGTCTGGCAGTGTGCATGAGGCCTGTTGTAAACAAGCAAGGCAGACTCAGGAATCCATTGGTGCTCTATACCACACACCCACACGCCACACTGCCTATGTTCTGGGGCCTCCTCATAGTGCTGCTGACATCAATTGTGATCAGCAGTAAATAGTGGTAAGACACTGGTCCTGGACTAGGGCCCCCGCTACCCAGCCTCACCTTTCTCCGAGGGAGGATGCAAGATGAGCGTGTGGGCCTTGTCAATGAAGTGTAGCTCCTGAGCAACATGGCAGGCAGTGAGTGGGTTGTCGCCTGTGATCATGACCACCTATGGGACAGGGGACAAGGCTTAGCAGGGAAGATTTGTTGGGCAGAATTCTTACCTTGGCCTCACAGCTCCTCCTAAGAAAGTATGAGGGAAAAGGCTACAACCCCCATGGGACAGAACCCAGGTTGTGCTATCCAAATGGCAAGGCTGTGCTAGTTCATCAGCTGAGATGGCACCAGGGCTGCTCACACACTGAGCACACTTCAGCCTCAATGCATTGCTTCTTTTTTTTTTTTTTTTAAAGATTTATTTATTTATGTATACAGTGTTCTATCTGCATGCATGCCTGCATGCCAGAAGAGGGCACCAGATCACATTATAGATGGTTGTGAGCCACCATGTGGTTGCTGGGAATTGAACTCAGGACCTCTGGAAGAACAGGCAGTGCTCTTAACCTCTGAGCCATCTCTCCAGCCCCAATGCATTGCTTCTTAAAGCAATTCACTTTTTATTATGTGTTTATAGGAAGGGTGTGTGTGCCTTTGGATATGAAGGCCAAAAGAGATGTCTGATTTCTCACAGCTAGAGTTATAGGCATTTTGTGGGTGTCACGATTCAAACTTTGGTCCTCATGACTGAGTACCAAGTTCTTTTAACTGCTGAGCCAACTCTTGGGATCCTACTTTTTGCTTTTTGGGCCAAGGTCTCACCATGAAGGCCTGGCTGGCCTTGGACTCACTACGTAGACCATACTGACCGTAAACTCAAATTGACATGCTGACCTCTGCCCTTCTAGGGTAATGGGCATGTCACTACATTCAGCTTATTGCTTTTACTTAAAAACACAAATTAAGAATTAGCTCTTGGCTGTCAATGTTCAGGGCCTGGTACCTGCTTGTACAGAGACCATTTTAGTGATGGGAAAGATAAGTAGTCCATGACCGACGAGGGCTCAATGGGGACCAGTTGTCTTATCTGCCTCTTTCTGAGACTGTTCACCACGACAGACATGGCCTCCAGATCCCTTACCTCCAGCTTCTGCTTCCTTCTCATAGTCACAGAAAGTCTGAGGAGGTGATGTATGTTCTAAGAGGGGGCCACGTTACAGAGCATCATCTACTCAGACCTGAAGTGCCAGCCATATCTATACCCAGCTTAAAACCTGTGGTCCCTCACTACTGAGAACTAGAGCTGTCACGGTTCTCTGCTGCCAGCCCCCTGCTCCTGCTCCCACTTCTCACTTTTCCCCATACCCTGTGGGATGCGTTCTGGATCTCTCGGATCACAGCCTTTGAGTCAGCCTTGAGTGGACAGGAGACCACAATGAAGCCCACGAACTTGAGGCTGCACTCCAGTGTCTCCCGCTTGACCTCCCGGGCCTGTGGACAGATGCAGGATACCTTCACCGTCTGTCCTTCCCACCAGCCTCTTCAAACCTCCCTGAGTGAGGAACCCAGTCAGGAAAGCAGGTTACAAGTGCCTCAGCAAGTAGAGCCACTGTGCATGTGTGTGATGGTGCTGGGAGAGAAGAGGCCCAGTCTCCTAAGAAGAGAAATGTCAGCGTTAGGAGGGGAGAGAAAGGTAGGTGCCAAGTGGGGTCCAGCTAATGATGCGGGGAGGTCTAGACCCAACTGTGCCTATACCTTGTGATTGTAGATATGGACACATCACAGAGCCCTCTGTGGCTCAATTCAAAAGTGGGACTGCACAAGGCCACCACCCTCAGGATACCCAACAAAGTGCCAGGGAAGGCAGGTGATAAAGATCACAGAAGACACAGCAGAATAAGAGTGAGGTGGGGGTCAGGGTGGACAGGACCAGGGGGACAGGCTTGGGACAAAGAGGGCTCTCCAGGCCCAGAAGCAAGGAAGGCACAATGCAGGAGGACAGAGGCTTTGCGTCCTGGCTTGAGTGGGTCTCCATCTCACGGCTGTCTGCTGACAGGAAGGTCTAGAGGGATGTTTGGCTGTAGTGGGTAAAGCAGACTGGACCAGGACCAAGAAGTAAGTCAAAGGGCAGCTGTACTTTCAGAGTCTGCGAAGAAGGGCAGGGACAGAGGAGGGGTACGGACCCACTATGGCCTTCTGATCACCAGGTGACAGGGACAAGAATGGTGGAATCTGAAACGCCTTCTGGCCTTCCCTGAGGAAGTGCCCAGGACATCCCAGAGCAGAGAAGGTAACATGAAATTGCGCTCATTCCCACTGATGTGGCAGGGTAGCAGGGTTGTTGAGTATGGCAGACCCTCACCTGCTGATGCGTGAGATGCCCTAGCTCCTTGTACCCCAGAGCCAGGACTCGGGCTCCTTCCCGAGAGATCTCAGTGTGGATGTGGTGGTAGTCAGCTGGGCACTGGGAAAACTGCATGGAACACAGGGGCACGTCACTGCCTGATCCCTGACTGCCCCTTGACCCAGGGTTGGGGCTGGCTCACCATGGAGTGCAGGGTTTCAGGGGCCCCCTTCACAGCCGCGATGTAGCAGAGGTCAGTGGAGCCGAGCTTCTCGTAGGAGGCGAGCACGGACATTCGCTTTAGGGCACTGGCAAAATGAAAGCGCTGGTGAATTTTCAGCCCCTGAGTTTTAATACTTCGGGGGAATACTTTCTCATCTGGAAACAAATAAGTACGAGTCCTGAGGGGCTTTGCTCCGGAGAGGTAGCCAAGCCCCCCACACTCTGCCCCAGTTTTCCCACCCCAGCATCCCCAGAATCCTGCCGGTCACAGCAGGCAAGTGGATCAGTCACGGGAGACTGGACACTGACCCAAAAAGATACCGATGTGAGGCTAGCCTGGCACTAGCCTGGAAGAATGTTGCCACGGGCGAGCCTGCCCAGGACAGAGAGGCCACCCATGCCAGGCCTTGAATTCCAGTCCCTCACCTTTGGTCAGTGTCCAGTCCACAGCTGTCAGCATGGCCTTCTCCAGGGGGTCACCCACTAGGGTGCCATCCTCCAGCTGCATGAGTGAGTGGCAGGAAGCCAGGGCGCGGTGTGTCTCTATGGGAATGCTGGACACTGGGGTCACCTCTTTTCCATCTCTGCAAAGAAGGGTACAGTTGGTACAAGACGGATAGAGGAGGGCGGGTGAGCTGCACCTCTACCAGGGACCACCTTCTGAGACTACTGGCCTCAAGGATGACTCCTGAGATCAGAGCAGATGAGGCCCCAGATCTGTGCCAGCTGTTCTGAATCTATCTCCCTACCCGATACCACTCATCCTGATATCCACGTAAGACCCTCTGTAATGGAACCTCATAAGCAGGGCTTCAGTGTAGGGGCTCAGGTCAAGCTTGGTTCTGTTTGCTGGGGGTGGGAAGGATGGTGGTGGTGGTGAGTCCTTTTATGCTCACCTCAGCCCTGCCACACCACGCACCACCAGGCTGTCACTCGTCAAGGTACCCGTCTTGTCAAAGCAGCATACTTCGACCTTGCCAGCAAAGGGGATCCGGAAAGGCTCTGTGCAGTACATGTCTGGGGGTGCGGTATGGGGTCTGGAGTCAGGGGATCCCTCCAGGCTCCAGCCTGTTGTGCCACGCCCCACCAATCACTCAGTACTCACAGAGCTTGGCCAGGGCTATGAGGGAGGTGTTGACAGCCAGGGACAGCTCAATGGGCAGTTCAGGGGGTACAACCGAGGTGAGGATGAGGGTACACTCGAGAAAGAGCTTGTAGCGGTTCCGGCTGGGGTCCTTGGTCCCTGTGGAAACAGGGCCTGGAAGCCTGGGGCAGGGAAGGGGCTGTGGAGCAGGAGCTGTGAGGGTGCTTACCTTCAATCCACACATATGCAGCGGCAGCAATGGCAAACACCAGGAGGAAGAGGATGAAGATGAAGGTCTCCAGGTTGTTCGCAGTCACCCTCTTCACCCCAAAGAGAATTGTACGCAGCAGCTTGCCCTGCAGGGATGGGGTGGGGAACAGTCTTTCCTAGGAGGTTTATGGGGGACAGCAGCCTCCCCTCCCCGAGAGCACCGAGGCTGGCTTCTCTTTCCAGGAAGCAGGAACGCCCGCCTCAGCCCAGGAAGCAGCTCCAATTACATTTCCAACAAGAGTTAAGGCCGCCTACCACAGGGCCACCGGAGGGGCAGCAAGTGCAAAGGGGAAACCAGGCTTTCATCCCCCTCCAGGCAGAACCCTGAAGCATTTCCCAGAGCACCTCACTTAACACCCTTCCTAGGATGGTACACCAGACTGCCGTGGGCACACCCAGTTATCTCAGGCCAGGGAAAGCAGGCAGCACTATGATGGTAAGGCCTGCACTAGCCTTAGGGTGAATGTTCTAGAAGGATCCATCACACACTTTGCGCCCTCCCATACCTGGGAAGTGTTGAATCCAGTCCTCAGGACGTAGGCCACACATCCATTGTCAACCGCTGAGGAGACAAGCAGAGGTGTGTGTCATTAACACCCCTGTCTCACCTACATGCTACGCAGGACACCCAGGATACCCTCAAGGCACCTACACTTCAGGCCAGAGGTCGCCTTCTGCGGGGGGATGTGCTGTACCACCTTGGTGCCCCCAAAGATGACATGTAGCCGGGCATCGGCCTGCAGGTCTAGGACACGGTCTGGGCTCAGGTCTTCAATGGGCTCCTGAGAAAGAAAACGTCAGAACTGGATGACTGCCTCACTTCAGCTTTCCAGGGCTGAGGCATTAGTAGGCTGCATCTCTGGAGTGCTGGCCCCCAGGGAGTTGTCTGACTCCCATGAGTGCCCCCTGCCTAGATCAGCAAATCCTATCCACCTGGGCTCCTTGGCTGTTGCGTCTCACCACAGGACTTGTGGAGTTAATGCCCGGTGATCTGCATTAGACCTCCTCAATGATACAGAGAATCCCATCCTGACTGGATGTGCTGGTTCTCTCCACCTGGCCCACCCACACCTATGGAAGTGACTCCAGCCCACTGGCCTCTCCTGCCCTATGTCTGTCTTCAGGAACTGGCTAGCGAACTGTGGATTCCACCCATCACCTTCATCTGTGGCACCGATTCCCCTGTGAGCATCGCCTCGTCCACGATGCAGCGGCCTCGAAGCAGCAGCACATCGCACGGCACCAGGTTCTCCTGGGGGGATCGGCCTGCAACACGCAGGCAGGAGGATCAGCCACAGACTACAGTAAGGGTTTCTGTCTGGGGGAGAGGAATCCTGCCTCACCGATGGACACGATGTCCCCAGGAACAATCTCATCACTGGCGACGGGCCTCCATTTTCGGCTGCGGTAGACCTGGAAGTATGAGTAGGGGAAGTATGTCACATAGAATATGCACAGTGCTTACCGGGGCTGGGCAGGGTTACCATCCACCTGTCCCATCAGCCACACCTGTATCATGTGGGGCTTGTTGCCCATCTTGCGGATCTCTGACATGTTCCTCATCTGCTGCTGCACTAGGGAAGCCTCGAAAGCCACCAGCATGGACAGAGTGAAGACACTGTAGTACCAATACTCATCCAGGCACCAGAGCCCGACGCAGAACACCTGTGGGTCAGCAGTCTGTCAGGCCTTGCCCACCTGTCCTGTACCCAGAAACCCCAGCAAACACCAATGATCCTTGAGGGCAGGGAGAGGCTCTGGGGTTTGCAATGGCAGCTAGGCTTACTCTGGCTGAAACAGCCCCAAAGAAGGAGCCGGTGCAAGGGCCAGAGCTGTTGTTACCTGAAACACGAAGAAAGGGGCTGTGGCTCTCTCCTTGAAAAGTTCAGAGAAGTCAGGCACCACCATCTCGGCCCTGTAAGAGATCATACCCATCAAATTCCTGGATGAGGCCGAACAAGAGGAGACCCTGGCCCTGCCACCTCCAACTTGGAACCTCTGTGGGTTTCCAAAGACACAGGCTACCCAAGGTGGGAGGCTGCACTCATGCTCCTCCCTGCTTGCTCAACAGTCAAGCGCAGGTTGGCTGACAATGTGCTGTCCTTACCCACTGAGCCCCTTGCTCTGCTGAATCCTATGACAGGCTCTTCCCAACACCATCCACCCCAGGGCAAGATAAGAATATCTAGTCAGTGACACAGGCAGCAGTACCACTGAGTCGTACTCCAACCCCACTGAGGGTGCATCATCACCATTTCCAGTGTGCTGAGATGCTTATGAGCATAAATAGCTGAACAGAAATTTCAAGATGGAATCTAATTTCATGCTGTGCATACCACTTTAATCCCTACAGAGTGAGTTTCAGGACAGCCAGGAGCTACACAGAGAAATCCTGTCAAGAAAAAAAATCTAATTCCATGTTTGTTAGGGAGGGCAGACCAAGGAGAGGGCTTATTTGATAAAGTGCTTGCCTTATAAGCATGAGGACCTAAGTTCAAGTCCCCAACTCCATGTAAAAAAACCAAGTGTAGTGGTATGAACTTATAATCACAGCACTGGGGAGGTAGAGACAGGAGGATTGCTGGTATTGCTACTTAGAAAGCCTATTTAGTGAGCTCCAATTCAGAGAGACTCTGCCTTAAAAAACAAGGTGGATGGCTGCTGGGATGGCACCTGAAGCTGACCTCTAGTCTCCACATATATTTGCACGCACATGCATACCCACCCACTACCACACAAATCAAGAGAGGAATTACAAGAGTCACACCACAAAGCAGAGGCTCCTGGCCCTCTAAGGGCGCTGTTGGCGGACAAGTTCGGAGGAAACTAGAGCAGAGCAGCTTTCTCAAATGGGGCCACTGTCACCTAGCATTTTTGGCTTAAAAGTAGAGCCTCTGCCCTATTGCCAGGGCTCCCTGACCAGGAGCAGAGCAGGGCAGCAGTACACAGGGGCCCCTGGGGAAGACAAGGACTCACTTGTTGCTCCCAAACTTCTTCTCCGCAGCTCGGATCTCCGAGTCTTCCTGGAAGCCTCTGTTGTTCTGATAATAGGAGAAGGCATTCCCCACTGGGAAGGCCACCGGGAGGAACTGCTTTTTCTCCAGGGCATCATAGGAATATTTGATCTTCTGGAATTCAAATGATAGCACCTCCAGCCCATCTTCACCCTGGGTTGGGGGTGGGGAGGACATCAGTGCTCAGGAATACCACACAAATGCCTATTCCAGTCACCCTGCAGGACATCCCTACCCACCTTGCCACGGTGCAGGGCTACCAGCTCAGTGGAGCCATTGTTGGGGGTTGGCACCACCTTCACAAAGGTCGCTCTGCTTGGGTCATACTCCTGTCAAAAGCCAAAGATTGTTATTGAGCCCTTCTTAACCCAAAGTGATGCCCTCACATGGACAGACGAGTGTGGGTGCCACATAATGTTATGAATATGTCCTTAGGCTCTAGTGCTGGCTTGGCCATACTCTACTTGATCACTGGTCCTGTAGTAGAAAGCTGAGGTCACAGGCTTGCTCGTCATCCAGGATTCTGAGCACAAACTCAAATCCATATAGAACATTTAATTTGCTCTCCACTCATATGACCCAAGTCTTAGCACAGCCCACTTGCTGCCACACTGGCTCTCTCTGGCTTGCTTACTGCTCCCTAGTACACTGGACACTCAGGCTTGCCTGTGTCTGAGCTAAGAGTCTTGGGATCCAAGCATGTCCTACCTACAGCCTGTGGGTACATGCAACCAAAGACAGTTATGAATGTGACACAAACCATAAGCCTACTCATAACACTATGGGATTTTTTTCTTGGTAACTTAATTGTGAGGTTCCCTAGAGGAACCTCAATTATGTTGATGACTACACTGAACGGTGATGTCAAGAGACTGGTCCTGCCTCCTTCCTCTACACCATTGTCTTTGCAGGAAGCACACACACAGAGCCGCCAGCTCTACCGACTGTCCAGGCCTTGGTCACCTACTGTGGAGCCCTCCCCAGGTGGCCCCATCTAAAGTTCCCTGGGACTCTCTTAGTGTTATGTCTTCTCCATGCTACTTTCCTGACACAAGAAACACTCCCTCATGAGCTGTTTCGCTACACCTCGCTATGACTAGAGGTGGAGGAGGGACACACAGTGGTAACCCTGAAGGAATGCCACTCCCAAGGGACTGCCACGGCCCTGGAACCATAGAGAAAACAGGAACACACACACAATGATGAGCTTAACTAACACAGAAGGCAAGCACATGGTGCTATGTTGAGTGTTAGCCCTGAGGCAGGCACTTTACAGGTCGTCTTAGCCTCCCTCAGTGACCCTGGAGGGAGGCGCTTCAGCTTTCACTTTACAGCAGGGTGAAACTGAAACCCAGGGAGAAGCACACCCTGATCTCTCTCCTCACTCCAAGGCTGCTTAGCTCCGCCCACTCACTTCTCCATCCTAGGAGAGGAAGTTGTGGGCTACATATATTTAGCCACAGTCCAAAAGGCAGCTAGACTGCTAGGGATTGAGCATCCTACACTCACCCCCTACAACTCACCCCCAACCCTTGGTGCCAAGCTCAGAAATCCAGGCCCCTCTGCAGGACAAATATTAACGAAGGAGGCACCAGGGTGCACTCTCTTGGGACTGAGGAGTCAATGCACAGAGCCAGAGAAGGTAAGTAAGGGTATTCTGGTTTTTCCTGCAGTCCTTGACACTTCCTCCCTTTCCTGGGGATCAACCCAGCATTGGGATTGGAAAGGACGCTGGCTTGAGCAGTTATCAGTGCCACAGGCTTCATCTAGTGTGATCTGTAGTGTGGTCACTGGGTGTTACCTGCCAACCTAGAGCACCTTGTGGTCACTGCCTCCTGTAGCAGCACTGTATTTGAAATTCTGAACTTGGACCACTGCAGTCTTGCTGCATACCCTGACAAACCCTCATCTTATTAACCACCCTTATTTTATAGACAGATACCATGAGACTCTAAGCTGTTAGTTACTTCACTTACAACTAGCTCCTGCTCATCTTAAGCACCAGGATGAACTACATGCTCCTTTGGGTCTAGCAAGGGACAGAGGCTGAACATAGATTAGGGGAATCACACTACCGGTCTAGCCTCACACTTGGGGGGGTTGGGTGGAGTAGGAACCAGAAATGGTAGCACAGGCTTTTAATCCCAGCACCCTAGAGACAGAGGTAGGCAGATATCTATGAGTACCAGACGAGCCAGGGCTTCATGAGATCCTGTCTTATAAAAAAACAGGAAAAACCAAGGTAGGAGACGATGGAGAAGGAAGGTAGGACCGTTCCAAGAACAGCACGTCACATGGGAGCTAAGATAACAATTCACAAGAACAGTAACATATGGGTTCTGCGCTAAGTCTGTTACGTGTTTCTTGTGAATCAAAATGACCACAGCACAGTCGCATGGGGGGGGTCAGAATCAGGCCTAAGTCACAGGGGAGAAGGCGCCTCTGGAGACTCGGGCCTTGCAATTGAAAAGCTGCAGACGGGACTGGGGATCCGTAAACCGCTGCGGCCCGGGACCCCTGCTAGGCCACATCGTGCCTGGGTCTGGGTTGGGATCGTGCGCGCGCACTTACCGGGGTGCAGGTGAGCGCGCAGTGCGCGTGCACAGACCAATGCCCAGACAGGACAGTGAGTGCGTGCGCGAGGCAGATGGTGGCGAGCGCGAGCAGAGCGGCCTCGGGGATCTGGGTCCAGCTGCTGCCCCAGCCCCAGCAACCGCTGGCGGCGGCGCCCACCCAAGCTGGGTACAGCAGCCCCGCGAACGGCAGCACGGTGAGGCGCCGCACAAGTGCCAGCCGCCGGTATGGCCACACGGCGGCCACCAGTTCGTCGCCATTCGCTATAAGCGCTGGTCCAGCGGCCAGCACCGGCCGCAGTCGCGGCCCAGGTTGAGGAGGCCCGTTGCCCCGGGCCCCGCCAGGCCGGGCCTCGCAAGGAACCGCGTTGCCCACCGCCGCCATCTTTCCCAGCGCTGCGATAGCTTCCGGCAGAAGCACCGCCTCACTTCCTGTAAATTACTTCCGGTGAGGCCTGAGAGCCACCATGAATGGCTCTAGGAATAGGAAGCGCCTATGGAAAGAGCTACAAGGGTCAGGAAGGGCACTGCCATGACAGACTGTGGCTGGAAGGAGAGTAAGGGCGTTGCCATAACAAAGAAGGAATCACAGGTCCAAATCAGCTTGCTAAGGGGTGCCACGCCAGACTAAGACCGGAAAAGACTAGGCAGGCAGGGCGGGCTTGACGGCACCAAGACTACCTGAAACGGAAGAGCCGGACACGTCTCGCTTGGGCATCTGTCAGTCACATGGGGCGGAGCCTCTACACGTGAAGGAGAAAAGCCAATCCAAAAATAAGGGCTTTAGGAGGTGGGGCCTTTTGAGGGCGGGGTCTAGCAGAAGGGCGGGGCTTTCAAAAGGTAGCGGTTAGAGCGGCTTCTCCACGCAAGCCATACTGTAAAAATTACACAAAATAGCCACGTTAACATAAGAAATGGGCCGGGCGGTGGTGGTGCCCACCTTTAATCCCAGCACTCGGGAGGCAGAGCCTGGCGGATCTCTGTGAGTTCGAGGCCAGCCTGGTCTACAGAGTGAGTTCCAGGAAAGGCGTCAAAGCTACACAGAGAAACCCTGTCTCAAAAAACAAAAACAAACAAACAAACAAAAAAAGAAATGGAAAATTTGATATTTGTATGAAATGTATTTTACTGTTACTCAACTATTCTGTACAAATGCTATTACTTGAACACAACCATAATAGGATTTTTGAAGATTTAGAAAAAATTATAATTATGTATTTGTGTATCTGTGTGTGTGTGTGTGTGTGTGTGTGACCTGTGTACAGCTTCCACAGGGGCCCTAAGAGGGCGTCTGAAACTTGGAGTTGGCATAGTTGTGAGTTGCCCCACTTGGGTGTTTGGAATCCAACTCTGGTCTTCTGAAAGAGCAGCAAGCATTCTTAATCACTGAGCCCTTTCTCTAGCACCCATAATAGGATTTATTGCTAATTGTGTAATAATTAGTATGTGTGAGGAAATATCTTTAAAGAATATATTACATTCTATTTATGTGTGTGTCACACATGTGAACGTCAAACAATAGCTCACTGGAATTGGCTCTCTCCTTTCACTAGATGGGTCATCAGAATTGGTGGCAAGTACCTTTACACCCTGAGCCATGTCACTGGGCTACAACATTTTATTTGAACACTTCCAGTCATTGTGTTTTGTTTTTGAGACAAGGTCTCAAGGAGCCCAAGCTCACCTCAATCTCTCTATGTAGTAGAAACTGGCCTTGAAATCCTGGTCCTCTTGCCTTGACTTCCTATTACAGATGTGGGCCACTACATAGAGAGTCCTATGGGTTTTTTTCAGTTCTTTATTGCATAAT